>NW_022589725.1:38766029-38987702 GCF_004348235.1 Phoca vitulina
CCCCCTTCATTCTTCCCCTCCTGCTACATTCTTCTTCTTCTTTTTTTCTTTCTTAACATATATTGCATTATTTGTTTCAGAGGTACAGATCTGAGATTCAACAGTCTTGCACAATTCACAGCGCTTACCAGAACACATACCCTCCCCAGTGTCCATCACCCAGTCACCCCATCCCTCCCACCCCACCCCCCACTCCAGCAACCCTCAGTTTGTTTCCTGAGATTAAGAATTCCTCATATCAGTGAGGTCATATGATACATGTCTTTCTCTGTTTGACTTATTTCGCTCAGCATAATACCCTCCAGTTCCATCCACGTCGTTGCAAATGGCAAGATCTCATTCCTTTTGATGGCTGCATAATATTCCATTGTATATATATACCACTTCTTCTTTATCCATTCATCTGTGGATGGACATCTTGGCTCTTTCCACAGTTTGGCTATTGTGGACATTGCTGCTATAAACATCGGGGTGCACGTAGCCTTTCGGGTCCCTACTTTTGTATCTTTGGGGTAAATACCCAGTAGTGCAATTGCTGGATTGTATGGTAGCTCTATTTTCAACATTTTGAGGAACCTCCATACTGTTTTCCAGAGTGGCTGCACCAGCTTGCATTCCCACCAACAGTGTAGGAGGGTTCCCCTTTCTCCACATCCCCGCCTACATCTGTCATTTCCTGACTTGTTAATTTTAGCCATTCTGACTGGTGTGAGGTGGTATCTCATTGAGGTTTTGATTTGGATTTCCCTGATGCCGAGCGATATTGAACACTTTTTCATGTGTCTGTTGGCCATTTGGATGTCTTCTTTGGAAAAATGTCTGTTCATGTCTTCTGCCCATTTCTTGATTGGATTCTTTGTTCTTTTGGTGTTGAGTTTGATGAGTTCTTTATAGATTTTGGATACTAGCCCTTTATCTGATATGTCATTTGCAAATATCTTCTCCCATTCTGTCAGTTGTCTTTTGGTTTTGTGGACTGTTTCCTTTGCTTTGCAAAAGCTTTTTATCTTGATGAAGTCCCAATAGTTCATTTTTGCCCTTGCTTCCCTTGCCTTTGGTGATGTTTCTAGGAAGAAGTTGCTGCGGCTGAGGTCGAAGAGGTTGCTGCCTGTGTTCTCCTTTAGGATTTTGATGGACTCCTGTCTCACATTGAGGTCTTTCAACGATTTGGAGTCTATTTTTGTGTGTGGTGTAAGGAAATGGTCCAGTTTCATTCTTCTGCATGTGGCTGTCCAATTTTCCCAACACCATTTGTTGAAGAGACTGTCTTTTTTCCATTGGACATTCTTTCCTGCTTTGTCAAAGATTAGTTGACCATAGAGTTGAGGGTCCATTTCTGGGCTCTCTATTCTGTTCCATTGATCTATGTGTCTGTTTTTGTGCCAGTACCATACTGTCTTGACGATGACAGCTTTGTAGTAGAGCTGGAAGTCCGGAATTGTGATGCCGCCAGCGTTGCTTTTCTTTTTCAACATTCCTCTGGCTATGCGGGGTCTTTTCTGGTTCCATACAAATTTGAGGATTATTTGTTCCATTTCTTTGAAGAAAGTGGATGGTATTTTGATGGGGATTGCATTGAATGTGTAGATTGCTCTAGGTAGGATTGACATCTTCACAATATTTGTTCTTCCAATCCATGAGCATGGAACGTTTTTCCATTTCTTTGTGTCTTCCTCAATTTCTTTCATGAGTATTTTATAGTTTTCTGAGTACAGATCCTTTGCCTCTTTGGTTAGATTTATTCCTAGGTATCTTATGGTTTTGGGTGCAATTGTAAATGGGATCGACTCCTTAATTTCTCTTTCTTCTGACTTGTTGTTGGTGTATAGGAATGCCACTGACTTCTGTGCATTGATTTTATATCCTGCCACTTTACTGAATTCCTGTATGAGTTCTAGCAGTTTTGGGGTGGAGTCTTTGGGATTTTCCACATAAAGTATCATATCATCTGCAAAGAGTGAGAGTTTGACTTCTTCTTTGCCAATTTGGATGCCTTTGATTTCTTTTTGTTGTCTGATTGCTGTGGCTAGGACTTCCAATACTATGTTGAATAGCAGTGGCGATAGTGGACATCCCTGCCGCGTTCCTGACCTTAGGGGGAAAGCTCTCAGTTTTTCCCCATTGAGAATGATATTCGCTGTAGGTTTTTCATAGATGGCTTTTATGATACTGAGGTATGTACCCTCTATCCCTATACTCTGAAGAGTTTTGATCAAGAAAGGATGCTGTACTTTGTCAAATGCTTTTTCTGCATCTATTGAGAGGATCATATGATTCTTGTTCTTTCTTTTGTTAATGTATTGTATCACGTTGATTGATTTGCGGATGTTGAACCAACCTTGCAGCCCAGGGATAAATCCGACTTGGTCGTGGTGAATAATCCTTTTAATGTACTGTTGGATCCTATTGGCTAGTATTTTGGTGAGAATTTTTGCATCCATGTTCATCAGGGATATTGGTCTGTAATTCTCCTTTTTGATGGGGTCTTTGTCTGGTTTTGGGATCAAGGTAATGCTGGCCTCATAAAATGAGTTTGGAAGTTTTCCTTCCATTTCTATTTTTTGGAACAGTTTCAGAAGGATAGGTATTAATTCTTCTTGAAATGTTTGGTAGAATTCCCCTGGGAAGCCATCTGGCCCTGGGCTTTTGTGTTTTGGGAGATTTTTGATGACTGCTTCTATTTCCTTAGTGGTTATAGGTCTGTTCAGGTTTTCTATTTCTTCCTGGTTCAGTTTTGGTAGTTGATACATCTCTAGGAATGCATCCATTACTTCCAGGTTATCTAATTTGCTGGCATAGAGTTGCTCATAATATGTTCTTATAATTGTTTGTATTTCTTTGGTGTTGGTTGTGATTTCTCCTCTTTCATTCATGATTTTGTTGATTTGGGTCATTTCTCTTTTCTTTTTGATAAGTCTGGCCAGGGGCTTATCAATCTTGTTAATTCTTTCAAAGAACCAGCTCCTATTTTCGTTGATCTGTTCTACTGTTCTTTTAGTTTCTATTTCATTGATTTCTGCTCTGATCTTTATTATTTCTCTTCTCCTGCTGGGTTTAGGCTTTATTTGCTGTTCTTTCTCCAGCTCCTTTAGGTGTAGGGTTAGGTTGTGTACTTGAGACCTTTCTTGTTTCTTGAGAAAGGCTTGTATTGCTATATACTTTCCTCTTAGGAGCGCCTTTGCTGTATCCCAAAGATTTTGAATAGTTGTGTTTTCATTTTCATTGGTTTCCATGAATTTTTTTAATTCTTCTTTAATTTCCTGGTGACCCATTCATTCTTCAGTAGGATGCTCTTTAGCCTCCATGTATTTGAGTTCTTTCCGACTTTCCTCTTGTGATTGAGTTCTAGTTTCAAAGCATTGTGGTCTGAAAATAGGCAGGGGATGATCCCAATCTTCTGGTACCGGTTGAGACCTGATTTATGACCTAGGATGTGATCTATTCTGGAGAATGTTCCATGGGCACTAGAGAAGAATGTGTATTCCGTTGCTTTGGGATGGAATGTTCTGAATATGTCTGTGAAGTCCATTTGGTCCAGTGTGTCATTTAAAGTCTTTATTTCCTTGGTGATCTTTTGCTTAGATGATCTGTCCATTTCAGAGAAGGGGGTGTTAAAGTCCCCCACTATTATTGTATTGTTGTCAATGTGTTTCTTTGCTTTTGTTATTAATTGCCTTATATAATTGGCTGCTCCCATGTTAGGGGCATAGATATTTACAATTGTTAGATCTTCTTGTTGGATAGACCCTTTAAGTATGATATAGTGTCCTTCCTCATCTCTTATTACAGTCTTTGGTTTAAAATCTAATTTGTCTGATATAAGGATTGCCACCCCAGCTTTCTTTTGGTGTCCATTAGCATGGTAAATGGTTTTCCACCCCCTCACTTTCAATCTGGAGGTGTCTTTGGGTCTAAAATGAGTCTCTTGCAGACAGCATATCGATGGGTCTTGTTTTTTAATCCAATCTGATAGCCTGTGTCTTTTGATTGGGGCATTTAGCCCATTTACATTCAGGGTAACTATTGAAAGATAGGAATTCAGTGCCATTGTATTGCCTGTAAAGTGACTGTTACTGTATATTGTTTGTGTTCCTTTCTGGTCTATGTTGCTTTTAGGCTCTCTCTTTGCTTAAAGGACCCCTTTCAATATTTGTTGTAGGGCTGGTTTCGTGTTTGCAAATTCCTTTAGTTTTTGTTTGTCCTGGAAGCTTTTTATCTCTCCTTCAATTTTCAATGACAGCCTAGCTGGATATAGTATTCTTGGCTGCATATTTTTCTCATTTAGTGCTCTGAATATGTCCTGCCAGTCCTTTCTGGCCTCCCAGGTCTCTGTGGATAAGTCTGTTGCCAATCTAATGTTTCTACCATTGTAGGTTACATATCTCTTCTCCCGAGCTGCTTTCAGGATTTTCTCTTTGTCTCTGAGACTCGTAAGTTTTACTATTAGATGTCGGGGTGTTGACCTATTTTTATTGATTTTGAGAGGGGTTCTCTGTGCTTCCTGGATTTTGATGCCTGTTTCCTTCCCCAAATTAGGGAAGTTCTCTGCTATAATTTGCTCCATTATACCTTCTGCCCCTCTCTCTCTTTCTTCTTCTTCTGGGATCCCAATTATTCTAATGTTGTTTCGTCTTATGGTATCGTTTATCTCTCGAATTCTGCCCTCGTGATCCAGTAGTTGTTTATCTCTCTTTTTCTCAGCTTCTTTATTTTCCATCATTTGGTCTTCTATCTCACTGATTCTTTCTTCTGCCTCATTTATCCTAGCAGTTAGCGCCCCCATATTTGATTGCACCTCATTGATAGCCTTTTTGATTTCTACTTGGTTAGATTTTAGTTCTTTTACTTCTCCAGAAAGGGTTTCTCTAATAACTTCCATGTTTTTTTCAAGCCCAGCTAGTATCTTTAAAGTGATGATTCTGAACTCTAGATCTGACATCGTACTAATGTCCGTATTGAGTAGGTCCCTGGCAGTCGGTACTACCTCTTGTTCTTTTTGTTGAGGTGATTTTTTCCGTCTTGTCATTTTGTGCAGAGGAGAATAGATTAATGAGAGAACAAAATGCTAGCAGGGTAACAACGTCCCCAGAAAATATACTCTAAACAAATCAGAAAAGACCTGAAGCTGTGGGAAAAGAAAGGGAAAGAGAGAAAAAAGAAAAAGAAAGAAAAAAAGAAAAAAGAAAAAGATAAAGATAAAAACAAACAAAAGCAGGACAAAACAAAACAAAACAAAAACAGAATGTGATCAAATATGATCAGGCTGGATTATAGATTAGTGCCACACACTAGATTTTGGGTGTATTTTGGTCTGTTAAAAGAAAGTCCCTCCCAAAATTTTAAAGAAAGAAAAACTTATATATGTACAAAAATAAGGGATGATATGATGAAGGGATGGAATATGACTGTAAAGATGGAAATTATAAAAAAATTTTTAAAAAGGATTTGATAAGTTGTTTGAAAAAAGAAAGAATAGGATTAAAAAAAAAAGAAAGAAAGAAAGAAAAAAGGGAGAGAATGTGATCAGGCAGGGGAGTAGAAAAAAACCATACACTAGAGATTTAGAGTATATTTTGATCTGTTAGAAGAAACTATCTCAAGATTTTAAAGAGAGAACAACTTATATATATATGCCAAAAATACGGGTAACTACTATGAAGGGATAGAATATGACTTTAAAAATGAAAAATAAAAATGTTTTTTTTTTTAAAAAAGGGATTGATAAGATGTTGGTTGAAAAAGGGAAAAAGAAAAATTCAAAAAAAAAGAAAAAATGAAAAAAGAAAAAAAGTTAAAAAAAATAATTAACTTTGAAAGACTAAAGAATCATGGTAAAAAAGCCATGAATTCTATGTGCAGTATTCCCCTAGCGCTGGAGTTCTGCCGTTCTCATTGATCGATAAACTTGGTCTTGGCTGGCTGTTCTCGCTGATCTTCTGGGGGAGGGGCCTGTTGCCGTGGTTCCCAAATGTCTTTGCCGGAGGCAAAATTGCCCCATCCTTGCCGGTCCGGGCTAAGTAATCTGCTCAGGTTTGCTCTCCGGAGCTTTTGTTCCCTGGAAGCTTTCCGTACAGCTTTGGAGGCGGAGAGTGAAAATGGCGGCCTCCCAGTCTCCGCCCCAGCGAAGCCGAGAACTCGGGGTCCCGCTCCTCAGTGCGTCCCCAGAGAAAAGCAGTCAGTCACTCCCGTCTCCCCGGTCTCCGGCCGCACTGCGCGCTCACCCGGCCTGTGACCGCGCCTTTCTATCTGGCACCCGACCCCAGGTGGAGTCTCCAAACCCAGCAGATCCCCGCGGTGCGCTCCCGCACCTCTCCTCCCGGGGGAAGAAGGTGAGTCTCCCCGGATCTGCCGCTTGTTGGGTCCCTGCTGGAGGAGCAGTGGCCCGACTGTGCCGCGGATCACGGTTTATGGCAACCCCGAGCTGAGAGCCCGCGCCTGGGCTCCGTCTCTACAGCCGGCTTCCCTGCTCCGATACCTGGGAGCTCTGCCGCACTCAGGCACCCCCGGTCTTTCTGTGACCCCGAGGGTCCTGAGACCACACTGTCCCGCGAGGGTTCCACCCCCCACTTCGCCACCAGAGTGACGTCCCTCAGCGGAGCAGACTTCTAAAAGTTCCGATTTTGTGCTCCGCGGCTCTATCACTTGCCAGAAGCGGCCGACGGAGGCCCCTCCCCCGCCGTCTATCCTCCCGAATATCGCCTCGGATTCACTTCTCCGCACGTCCTACCTTCCAGAAAGTGGTCGCTTTTCTGTCAGAGAGTTGTTGCTATTCTTTTCTTCGATCTCCTGTTGAGTTTGTAGGTGTTCAGAATGGTTGGATCCCTATCCAGCTGAATTCCTGAGAGGAGACGAAATCCAGGTCTCCTACTCCTCCGCCATCTTGCTCCAAACTCTAATTGTTATGCCTTCTTAATGGATTGATCCTTTTGTCATTATAAAATGCCCTTTGTTTCTTGTAACAATTTTTGCCTTAAAGTCTATTATGTCTGATATTACTATAGCCACTCCAGCTTTCGTTGGTTACTGTTTGCATGGTATATGTTCTTCCATTCTTTTAATTTCAACTTATTTGTGTCTTTGGCTCAAAAGTATGTCTCTTGTAGAAGTACATAGTTAGATCATGATTGTTAGTTTAAGAAATGCCTTCTGCCATTCTCTGCCTTCTTAATGGAGTGCTAATTTTATTTATATTTAATGTAATTATTGATAAAGTAGTAACATTACTTTAAGTATTGAGTAGGATTTACATCTACTAATTTACTATTTGTTTTCTATATATCTTACATCTTTTCTCTTTTTCATTTCCTCTGTATGACCAGCTTTTGTGTTAAATAGACATTTTTCTAGTTTACCATTTTAATTCACTTGTCATTTATTTTAGAACATTTTACAAGTTATTTTCTTACTGGCTGCCCTAGGGATAACAATTAACATAACAATCTAATTGTGATTAATACCAACTAAATTTTAAAAGAATATAAAAACTTTGCTCCAATATAGCTTTGTTCTCTCTTCCTTCCTTTTTGCAGTTATTCTCATACAAATTATATCTTTATAATTATAAGCCATCAATGGAGTTTTATAATTATTGCTTTACGCACTTGTGCTTTGAATCATGAAGAAGAAAAGAGTTATAAACAAAGAGCACAATTAAACTGTCTTTTTTTTTTTTTTAGATGTAGTGTTACATGATTCATTGTTTGTGCATAACACCCAGTGCTCCATGCAGAACGTGCCCTCCTCAATACCCATCACCAGGCTAACCCATCCTCCCAACCCCCTCCCCTCTAGAACCCTCAGTTTGTTTTTCAGAGTCCATCGTCTCTCATGGTTCTTCTCCCCCTCCGATTTCTCCCCCTTCATTCTTCCCCTCCTGCTATCTTCTTTTTTTTTTTTTTAACATATATTGCATTATTTGTTTCAGAGGTACAGATCTGTGATTCAACAGTCTTGCACAATTCACAGCGCTTACCAGAGCACATACACTCCCCAGTGTCTATCACCCAGTCACCCCATTCCTCCCACCCCACCCCCCACTCCAGCAACCCTCAGTTTGTTTCCTGAGATTAAGAATTCCTCATATCAGTGAGGTCATATGATACATGTCTTTCTCTTAAACTGTCTTTTTATATTTATCTCTGTAGTTACCTTTACCAGGGTTTTTTATTTCTTTGTGTGGATTCAAGTTATTGTCTAGTGCTCTTTCATTTCAATCTGAAGAACCTCCTTTAATATTTCTTGTAGGGCAGGTTTGCTACCAGTGTGTTATCATAATTTTTTGTTTGTTTATCTGGGAATGTCTTGATTTCTTCTACGTTTTTGTGGGCATAGAATCCATGATTGACAATATTTTAATTTCAGCATTTTATTTTATTCTATTTTTTTAAGATTTTATTTATTTGACCAAGAGAGACAGCGACAGACGGAACACAAGCAGGGGGAGTGGGAGAGGGAGAAGTAGGCTTCCCGCCGAGCAGGGAGCCCGATGCGGGGCTCGATTCCAGGACCCTGGGATTCATGACCTGAGCCGAAGGCAGATGCTTTACGACTGAGCCACCGAGGTGTCCCTAATTTCAGCATTTTAAATATGTCATTACACTGTCTTCAGGCCTTCGTGGTTTCTGATTAGAAATAAGCTGTTAATCTTATTGAGGATCCCTTTGATATGATGAGTCACTTCTCTCTTGCTGCTTTTAAGATTCACTGTGTCTTTTGACAGTTTGATTATGAAATGTCTAAATGTAAATCTCTTTGAGTTACTCTTATTTGGAATTTGTTGAGCTTCTTGGACATGTAGAAAAATGTTTTCCACCCAATGTGGGTAGTTTTCAGCCATTATTATTATTATTACTATTATTATTATTATTTTAAGATTTTATTTATTTGTTTGACAGAGAGAGACAGCAAGAGAGGGAACACAAGCAGGGGGAGCTGGAGAGGGAGAAGCACACTCCCCGCTGAGCAGGGAACCCGATGTGGGGTTCAATCCCAGGACCCTGGGATCATGACCTGAGCTGAAGGCAGATGCTTAACGACTGAGCCACCCAGGCGCCCCCAGCCATTATTATTTTTTAAAATATTTTCAAGCGGGGCACCTGAGTGGCGCATTCATTACACCAACAGTGTAAGAGGATTCCCCTTTCTCTGCTTCCTTGCCAACATCTATTGTTTCCTGAGTTAATTTTAGCTGTTCTGACCAGTGTGAGGTGGTATCTCATTGTGGTTTTGATTTGTATCTCCCTGATGCCTAGTGATGTTGAGCATTTTTTCATGTGTCTGTTGGCCATCTGTAAGTCTTTGCAGAAATGTCTGTTTATGTCTTCTGCCCATTTCTTGATTAGATTATTTGTTTTTTGGGTGTTGAATTTGATAAGTTCTCTATAGATTTTGAATACCAGCCCTTTATCTGATAAGACATTTGCAAATATGTTCTCCCATTCTGTAGGTTGCCTTTTGGTTTTGTCTACTGTTTCCTTGCTGTGCAAAAGCTTTTTATTTTGATGAAGTTGCCCCACACTTTTTTGAGGCTTTTTCATTTTGCTTTATTCTTTTTGTCTTTCTGTTTTTCAGACTGGATAGTCTAAAAACAAATTATCTTCAAGTTTGCTGATGATTTTTTCAGCCAGCTCAAATCTTCTGGTGAGCCCTTCTAGTGAATTTTCTATTTCAGTGATTGTACTTTCAACACCCAAATTTCTGGGGTGCCTGGGTGGCTCAGTTGGTTAAGCATCTGACTCTTGGTTTCAGCTCAGGTCATGACCTCAGGGTCATGGGATTGAGCCCTGCGTCAGGCTCTGCGTTCAGCATAGAGTCTGCTTGGAATTCTCTCTCTCCCTCTGCCCTTCCTGCTCATGCTCCCTCTCTCTCTAAAACAAATAAATGAATCTTTAAAAATAAACACCCAATTTTCTATTTTTTTAAAATAATTTCTCTTTATTGATATTATCTATTTGGTGAGGTATTATTCTCATGCTTTCCTTTTTTTCTGAAGACATAGTTTCCTTTAGTTCTTTGAACATATCTATAATAGCTAATTTAAAGTCCTTGTCTACAAAGTCCAATGTCTGGGTTTCCTCAGGGGCAGTTTCTATTGACTGCTTTCCCCATGGCTGCATATGGGCCATACTTTCCTGTTTCTTTGCTTATCTCATATATTTTTTGTTGAAACTGGACTTAAATTAGATTCTCCCCTGCTCAGCATTTATTGTCATTTCTGTTTGTTTAGCGACTTTCCTGAACGGATTCTATAAAGTGTGTATTCTTTGCCATCTGTGGCCACTGAATACTCTGTTCAGTCAGCTTCATGGTCTGTTCATGACTGGTCTGAGATTTTCTTAAATGCCTTGAACCAGCAAGTCTCTGAGCTTTTGCTAAAGGGCTCTGTGTTTATGTGGGGGCATGTTTTCAGTGTTTTAAACAGTCTTTTTTTTTTTTTTTAAGATTTTATTTATTTATTCATGAGAGACAGAGAGAGAGAGAGAGAGAGAGAGAGGCAGGCTCCCAAGGAGCAGGGAGCCCGATGTGGGACTCGATCCCAGGACCCTGGGATCATGACCTGAGTCGAAGGCAGATGCTTAACCATCTGAGCCACCCAGGCACCCTGTTTTCAGTGTTTTAGAAGGCAATTTACAATTCTGGATTGTGCAGACCATCAACATTATCTGGAAGTGAGAGACCAGGGCCTTCTCAGTCTTTCCTGAGCATGCACACAATTCTGCACAGGCATGTGGCCTTTTAGATTCCCAAGAATATGCTGGAGGTTTTCAGAGTCCCTATGGACATTTTATTCTCCAGCTTTTCAAGGGTTTTCTCATTTGCCCCAACTGTTAATACCATTTCAGGTAACTGAGAAGTTAAAAAAATAGCTGATTATTTTTTTTCCACCTTCTTTTTTTAAATTTTATTTTACTATGTTATGTTAGTCACCATACAGTACATCATTAGTTTTTGATGTAGTGATCCATGATTCATTGTTTTCGTATAACACCCAGTGCTCCTTTCAGTACGTGCCCTCCTTAATACCCATCACCAGGCTAACCCATCCCCCCACCCCCCTCCCCTCTAGAACCCTCAGTTTGTTTCTCAGATTCCATAGTCTCTCACAGTTCATCTTCCCCTTCGATTTCCCCCCCTTCATTTTTCCCTTCCTTCTCCTAATGTCCTCCATGCTATTCCTTATGTTCCACAAATAAGTGAAATCATATAATTGACTTTCTCTGCTTGACTTATTTCACTTAGCATAATCTCCTCCAGTCCCACCCATGTTGATGTAAAAGTTGGGTATTCATCCTTTCTGATGGCTGAGTAATATTCCATTGTATGTATGGACCACATCTTCTTTATCCATTCATCTGTTGAAGGGCATCTCGGCTCTTTCCACAGTTTGCCTATTGTGGACATTGCTGCTAATTTTTAATAAAGGCCCTGGGAAAAGGCTGTTCCCACTGAACAAGCTCTGAATAAGGTAATGACTTTTAATAGAGGAGGGTAAGACTGCCCAACAGCCAATATTTTTAACTTATTCACTTAAAATATGTATTGGAAGATACTGTGTCCTAGGGCCATACTACTCAAAGTGTGGACTGTGTCTGGTGCTGGTCAGTGAATTGTTTGTTAATGGTCCGACATGAGACAAAGAGCTTGTACCAGAGTGTATGTAAATCAATGTACTGTTTCCTTTATAGTAAAAGTCTTGATACAAAAAGAAAAAATTTCAGCTGAACCGGGCAACATGCTTAACGATGTGGACCATACTTTGACACCGTGGGGCACTGGATGAGGGAATGCAAAAAGAAAGATAAGCTTCCTTACAACTGAGTAGTGGAGATAAGATGTTCCTATTTCTATGCGTTGTTACTAGGTAAATTGTAGTAGGTGCCATAAGAAGCAGCAATCAATAGTGAGAGAGCTTCCAAGGACAAAAATCTGGCGATGCTTTACTGAAGCAGGGAATTTGAACTAAACTTTAAAGGATGGCTAAGATTTTCTTAGGGATAAAAGTAATTTTTTCCAGTTTTATTGAGGTATAACTGACAAAAATTGTATATGTTTAAGGTATACAATGTGACAATTCGATTTACTCATAGATTGTGAAATGATTACACAATCAAGTTAACACACCAATCACCTCAAGTAATTTTGTGTGCGGTGAGAACTCCTCTAAGATTTACGCTCTTAGCACCATGAGAGACTATGCACTCTGAGAAACAAACTGAGGGTTCTAGAGAAAGGGGGGTGGGGGGATGGGTTAGCCCGGTGATGGGTATTGAGGAGGGCACGTACTGCATGGAGCACTGGGTGTTATGCACAAACAATGAATCATGGAACACTACATCAAAAACTAATGATGTAATATATGGTGATTAACATAACATAATAATAAAAATAAATAAATAAAGAAAAGAAAAAAAAAGATTTACGCTCTTAGCAAGTTTCAAGTATACTATACAGTATCACTGTACGTTAGCTCCCCAGAACTTGTTCCTCTTATAACTGACAGTTTGTGCTCTTTGACTAGCATATCCTCATTCCCCCCAGCCCCTAGCAACTATCACTCCACTCTGCTTGCATGAGTTCAACTGTTTTAGATTTCACATGTAAGTGATATCATACAGTATTTATCTTTTGGTGTCTGGCTTATTTCACTTAGCATAATGCCATGTTGTCCCAAATGGCGGGCTTTCCTTCTTTCTAAATGGCTGAATTTTATCTCTCTCTCTCTCCATATATATAATTCACATATATGATTGATATATATGATATATGATATTTATACATAATGTGTGTAATATTTTCTTTATCCATTCATTCATTGACACTTAGGTTGTTTCCATACCCTATATTTCCATATATAACTAGCAATGGGATTGCTGGGTGATATGGTAGTTCTAGTTTTAATTTTTTTTTTTTTTTTTTTTAGATTTTTTATTTATTTATTTGAGAGAGAGAGAATGAGAGAGAGCACATGAGAGGGGGGAGGGTCAGAGGGAGAAGCAGACTCCCTGCCGAGCAGGGAGCCCGATGCGGGACTCGATCCAGGGACTCCAGGATCATGACCTGAGCCGAAGGCAGTCGCTTAACCAACTGAGCCACCCAGGCGCCCAGTCTAGTTTTAATTTTTGAGAAACCTCCATACCATTTCCTATAGTAGCTAGTTTATACTCCCACCAACAGGGTTCCCTTTTCTCCACATCCCCACCAACACTTGTTATCTCTTGTCTTTGGGGTATTAGCTATTCTAACAGGTGTGAGGTGATATCTCATTGTGGTTTGAATGTGTGTTTCCTTGATGATTAGCAATACTGAGCATCTTTTCAAGTGCCCTCTGACCATTTATAGGTTTCCCTGGAAAAATGTCTATCAAGGTCCTCTGCCCATTGCTTTATTGGGTTATGAATGATGGTTATGAATGGGGTGGGTAGGGTGAAAAGATAAGGCATTTGAGGTAGGACACAGTAAAAGAAAAAGTTTGGAAGTGGGAAAAATGAGGGTTGTGTTTGGAGACTAGTAAGTAGTGAATTTTGAATGGAAAATAAGGTATAGAAGTTAGAGTGAGGTAAGGTCAGAAAGTATTATTTGAGGCCACGTTAGAAAGGACTTGGATTCCACACCATGGGGTTTGTCCTCTTGGTGGACAATAGGGACCCACTGACATTTTGTGAACCAGGAAATGACATGGTTCCACTTTGATTTAAAAGACTGACCTCATATCTTTGAGGAGTAAGTATCTAAAGAGTGAGAGACTAGAGTGAGGGAAAATAATTAAGATGCTATTTAAATAATAAGAGACCAATAATGAGGGACTGAAGCAGGGTGGTGGTAGTGGGATCTGCCAGGGCTATGATTGAGGCAGCATTTACAGGTCTTAAAACTGCTCAAATATGAACAGCATGGGAAAGAAAAGGTGCTTGAAAGAATGATGGTGCCAAACCAAGGCAGAGAGGCAGCAGGTAGAACTGGTTTGGTGGGAAGATAATGAATTGGCTTGGATTGAGTTTGAGGTTCCTGGCAAGCCATCCAAGTAGAAATATGCAGGGACAATGTAGGTCAGCAACTTGAGAGAAAGGAGAGGTCTAGCGATCCTAATTTGAGAGGTAACAGCACCGAGATGATTAGGGAGCTATGAGGATTGAGATGCTCACAAAGAAAACTACTTGCAGAGAGAAGGTAGAAAACTTTGGGGGTATGTTCTCTACCTTTAGCCAAGCAAGAACCTTAGGGGAAGAAGGAATGGTGGTTGGCAAGGGCAAGAGAATGAAGAAGAGACATTGAAAGTGGCAGATAAATGTTTAGATTTCTGAAGACCACCGGGAGCCTGAGTCTAAATCCAAGAATTAGCAGAAGTAGGTGGCATGATCACCCATGTGGGGTCCATGGAGGGCAAAGTGAAGAAAACAGTGGGGTCTTCCAGATATATGTTCTAATCAGTTATCTATATATTTTACATTATCACTGCAAGTGAAGAGCAGGTTCATACCTTACTTGGCATTGTAGTCCCAATACCCAGTACCATTACCATGTTCATATTTAAGAGTTTATTGAATATAAGGGTTTATTGTTCATGTTCATATAAGGGTTTACTGAATGCATAAACCGACTATGCAGCAAGATTAAAATTCTCGTTAACTGGCTACCATAGAGCAGAAGGAGAGGATGGAAAGTGATAAACAGTGTTATTACTAAGGCTGAGTCAGTGCCCCATCAGCAGCTGCCCATCTCCACATGTCAGAGAGAAGATGCCAGAACCTTGGATCCCTCTTCCATGTAGAAGCTCAGCACGCCTACCAGTGGTGCAGAAGAGATCCATAAAGCCTCCCCCACCCCCTCCTTTCCTTGGTCACCATGCTTACCTTGCAGCTTTGATCTCTAATTCTGCTGCCTCAGATCTACGAGGTCTAATATCAAAGCCACATCGTGGCTTACTACAAAGATTGTATCTTCTTTTAACATTAATAAATTAGCATGATGGCTTATAAACCAGTCTTGTGTGAATTTGATTCATGAGAGGCATATTAATTCATGGGTGAATTAATAGAACAAGTTCAAAAGTTGCAAAGCTGGGCATTAGCATCAGGATCAGAGGCAATTTTACTTTAATTATACTTTTGCATTGCTACGATTGAAGTCAAGAAATATACAATTTAGTGCTCTCTTCAATTAGGCGTATCTAATATTTTAGCCAAGGACATGGGCTTTTCTTAAAAAAAAAAAAATCAGAAACCTCACGAGGAAGGTATAAGACAAAATGAATAATCATTTAGACCTAGAGAGTCAACAGACCTAGATTCTCAGAATTTCATAGGCACAGATGACCATGAACCTGCTGTGGCCCTACAGTGAATCTCATTGACCTCAAACGGCAGGGGTGTAACTGACCGCTGCTACTGGCCTACTCCCAGCCAGTGACTGGGTGCTTCAGCCAGGGAGGTGGAGGCATCCACATTCTTGGAAGACATGGATCTCTTCTGATGGCCAACTTTGGCTGGAAGGCTCTCTCCTTTGGCAGAACCTTCCTTACATCACACAGAGGTCTAGGATACCTCCAGCCAGTCTTTCTTCCCTGTCTTCTTCACTCAGGGTCAAATTTGCATGGGTATTAATGTTGCTTCCAGACTTTCCCAGTTCCCTCCCCTTTATCTCAGGGTTGGCTTCTTGGAGGACCTGGACTGACGCAGAACCTTTGCATCAGGATCCAGAGGCCAAGAGGGACTGATGGCAGGTGAGAGTTTCCATAGCATTGCTCTAGCCACTGAAGGGGCTCATGGTATTATAAGAAATATAGATTTTGGTCTTTGTCCTTGGAAACTGATAGCCCCAATCTGAGTTCAAAAGCTTGAGGATTAGGGGGCTGACAGTATTAAGTCCTGGTCTGAGTCCAAAGGCCTGAGAAACAGGAGCACCAATGTTCAAGGACAGGAGAAGGTGGATGTCCTAGATCAAGCAAAAGAGAAAATTCACTCTTCCTCTTCTTTTGTTCTTTTCAGACCCTGAATGGATGGGGTGATGCCCAGTTGCATTGGCAAGGAATATCTTCTTTACTCAGTCTAGTGATTCAAATGTTAATCTCTTGGGAAATATTCTCACAGACGCACTCAGAAATGATGTGTAAGTAGCTATCTGGCCATCCCCTAACCCAGTCAAATCAACACATGAAATTAGCCATCACATGCAGGTTTCTTCTCCTTTTAACTGGTAAGAAGACAAAGGGACAGTGTCAGTAAATTAAGATTTGATTGGCAAACATATTTCTGTGACCAAATCACTGAGCTAAGTGTAGTGGACATCTGTTGGGTGTGCCTGCCCAGAGCCCATCTCCTGTTCTTCTGCTAGGAGCACCACTGCTTTGTTTTGTGGAAATAGGCTTCTACGTTGGATACAGTCTTGATAGGAGTGTCACTCAAGATGCTTTCCCTCCCTCACTCAAGTATTGGCAAGTAACTCAAAGAGGGGCTCTCTCCCAGAACCTGAATTAGAGCAGTACAAAACTGGAGATGGTTAGAGAAGATTCATTCAGAGGCCAGGACTCTGAAGAGCCTTCCCTGGGCTCCTGAACCAGACCTCTAGAAACCAGGAACTTTGGCTTTCTTTCAAGTCTGTGGCCATCCCCAAAGCATCCCAAGACTTTCCTTTGCTTAAATTAGGCAGAGGTGGTTCTCACAGCTTGTACTGTATTCCATCTTTCAAGAAAGTCCTTTCAAGACAAAATCAGAAAGGAATAGCAAGGAAACACTGAAGTTTCTCCCCTCACAAGTAGGATCACCTTTCTCTTTAAAGGCACCATCATATTCAGTGTCTCGGTGGAACCTCTCAAGATCCTCCTCCTTTTCCTCATGGGTTAATAGAGCCTGCCCAGAGGTATATAATTATGGAGCAATGGGGTTGGCACATATATTTAGTATCTGACTCAATGATGCTATGCTGGGATCTCTCAAGTCACACTTTGGAGTGCCCACCTTGGTCTCAGGTTGTGATGTGGGCCCCACCACTGTTACCCTGAGGGGCCTCTTCTGGGCCTCCATTTCTGTGTCTCTAATGTGAAGATTGGATTGTCTGCCCCATAAGGCTCCTTCCCCACTCTCAAATTTTCTCTCTTTCTATGTGACATTATGGGGAGAAAAAGGAATATAAGAAAAAACATTTCCGGGCGCCTGGGTGGCTCAGTTGGTTAAGCGACTGCCTTCGGCTCAGGTCATGATCCTGGAGTCCCTGGATCGAGTCCCGCATCGGGCTCCCTGCTCGGCAGGGAGTCTGCTTCTCCCTCTGACCCTCCCCCCTCTCATGTGCTCTCTCTGTCTCATTCTCTCTCTCTCAAATAAATAAATAAAATCTTTAAAAAAAAAAAAAAAAAGAAAAAACATTTCCTCTGTGCTTAACATATGTCAGGCCCTATTCTATGTACTTTGTATGGATTAACTCACCTAATTGTCACATTGCCTGCCTCTGTGACAGAGGCTCTGTGAGGGCATGGGCCATTCTGTGCTTGGCATAAAATAGACGATCAATAAATGTTACAACAGATGAATAAACAAGTTGAAAAATAAGAAAAAAATCGATGGATGAATGAGTAGAAAGGGGAAAGAGACCAGTTTTTTTCCCCCCAAATCTAGTTCTGTGGTCTTTTGGCTTTCTTGAAGCTCAGTTTGGGTTCTCATTATTTCTCCAGTAGGCTCAAGGTGTTTTGAGGAAATTCCTGAAATAGTTCTTTTTTTTTTAGCTGCTGTGAAGATAAGATTTCTGCATCTGCTTCATTTCTCTTTTTCTTCTTTCAAGTAGAACCAATAACTGAGCCCAATGGTGCAAGTACTTAGCTGAAGAATGGGTATCATTTATTTTACCAGGTTCTAGATAAGAAAGGCACTTCCGTTTCTGAGATGGCAGGTGACAGCCCACATAACCTAGTTCCAAAGGGGAGTTTTCTATGACCAGATCACTGAGAAAAAACTTAAGCTTAGTTTTTTTGTTTTGTTTTTTTTAAGAGAGAGAGCATGTGTGCTCGTGAGCAGGGTGGGGGACATGGGGGGAGGGACAGAGGATAGAGAGAGACAATCTTAAGCAGACTCCCTACTCAGATTGAGCTGGATGTGGGGCTCAACATTCACGACCCTGAGATCATGACCTGAGCCAAAATCAAGAGTCAGACGCTTAGCTGACTGAGCCACCCACACACCCCTTAAGCTCAGTTTATGATATGTGGCTGTCAGCCAGAAGTGGACAGCTGCAATGTTGTGGCTTCACCCAGGAGGGTGTCTGAAAGACAACACGGAAGACTAATCCTGGGCAGGACTGCCTGGATGGGGAGACAGCCAAAGAGATGGTCTATATTGTTAATGATTTGGCTAGATAGCCAGGGACCTGGAAAATAAAAGACTGGGGACAAGGAGGTCTGAGAAGGTGGAACATGCATTGACACCTTGGAATGGGCAAAAGTTGGGAAAATATCTAACACCCCATGTGAATGTGCACCAAAGAGCAGAGGAGGACCCTAACAATCAGAAGATCAACATGCCCTATTCTGTGGATGTCACTTAGCCTCTTTTCCCTATCACCCCTGCCCTTGCCCAGTGCAGACAAAGGGGACATGGGCAATGCTTGGACTCAACAACCTATGCTTCCTTTCACTAGAGTGGTCCCGCTACTGTGGCTACTGCATGCTGGTTCTGCCACTAACAGATATTGATGCTTGGTTCCCAGTATGGCACCATCCCCAAAGGGGTCAGCCATCCACCTGGTGGGCAGGTCCATTATGGGGACTGTCATTGACCATGAGGGCTCTTCATGCCCTTGAACCAACAGGCAGGTTGTCTGGGTGACTGATCCTGATTACCAAGGGGAAAGGGCTCCTGATACACGAAGGGAGCATGATGTGTGGAAAACCTCCTAGTAAAACATAAAGGAAGGCTACAGCAACCAATAAAGATAGGACTGCTAAAGAACCAGTCCTTTCAACAAAGAAGGTTGGGGTCACTCCTCTGGGTGAAGAAACTCACCTGAACTGCTACCAGAGATGAAAAGGAAAATGAAATGGATAGTGGAAGAAGGAAGTTAGGCTTCCTTCCTGACCAGTTATATAACAAGGACTTTAGCCATTGTTCTATTTTCTTCCTTATTTGTTGTTTTTATATTCATCTGTAAAAATTTCCCTCCTCTTTTTCTCTATCATTTTATATGAGGAGTGATGGTGATGATTAACTTTATAATTTGGGCAGGAATTAATATCACCCAGGGTGGGATACAATGACTGATGGGCCTTTAAATCTCTCCTTTTCAGGGAGAGAGAGAGATAATCTTTATTTGTATAATGTGTCCTTGCATCTTGTAAGGTGGAAGCATGAGGTTTCTTGGTGGTGGTGAATGGACATTTAAACAATAATCAAAGGGGTAGACTGTGCCAACTATTGACCAATTGTCTCTTATAACTGCAATGTCTCTTTTCTAGTTGGTTCTGTAATGTGAAAGCTAGGAGTCTGAAAACTCTCTTGGAGTGTGGGATCTTAGAGTCCCAGGCTGTCTTGTCCCCTGACTTCCTATCACCTTCTGCCAATAGGAGGTTCCAATGGCAGATCCAAAGGTGGGAGAAGGGGAGAAACTGCTCCTTCAGTAGGTGAAATCCTGTGAGAATTCAAGAGTGTCTATGTTCAAATTAACTGGAGAATAAGAAATCATTTTGTCAGCTTTTCCAAATATTTGGGTCTTATATTTGAAGTTGCTAATTGACTGAAAAAGTGTAAGACCAAATTACATTGCACTAAAAATTACAAACATCAGCATGGGATCATTATCGCTAATGTCATGAATACCTAACAAATTTACCCTGGAAATTATGACTGTTCTCTCTTGAAAAGCCTGTGAAACATTAGCCACCCAGTTGGTCATTGGGCATTACTGACTTATTAAAATGTGTAAAGACAGCATACATTTTTTTTCTCAGCGGTAACATTAGGAGCCTCTTGGATCTCTGTTGACTTTTTAGCTGAAGGGATTTGGACATCTTTGTTGGCTTCAGAAAGGACAGAGTTGTTACTGTTTGATAGCTATTTGATATTTGATCTCTTTTAGCTGAAATGATTAGAGTCTTTGTAGAAATCATGTATTAACACTTTGTGAATAATTCTGCGTCTTAAAGGTCTGTGCAAATACATAAAAAACATAATTTTTTGGTTGCACAATATTGGTGAACATACTAAGTGTCACTGAATTGTACATTTTAAAATGGCTAATTCTAGGGCACCTGGGTGGCTCAGTCAGTTAAGTGTCCTGATTTCAGCGCAGGTCATGATCTCAGGGTCGTGGGATTGAGCCCCATGTTGGGCTGGATGTGGAGCCTGCTTAAGATTTTCTCTCCCACTCTCTTTCGTGCCACAACCCCCTAAAAAAAAAAAAAGGCGAATTCTATGTTATGTGAATTTTGCTTAAATAAAAAACTTTTCTTAACGTATCTTTTTCACATTGAAAACTTATTTGCCTATAATTTCACCTAGATTCAAGGACATTTTAAAAGGTTCTCTTTGCAACAACAACAACAACAAAAAGTTTCTCATTGCCTATTTCAGCTTATCCTTAAGCTGTAGAGCCATTTCATAGGTCTCAGATCTTGGATTTTTTTGTTTTTGGTGAAACTCATGATTTTCGATCACTTAATAGGTGAAAGAGATATGGAGGACTTGTTGCACTGGTTATTTAACCCAACTATTTCAAAAGGCTCAAAATAATCAATTGTGAAAAATACACAGAAATCCCAGGATACTTCCCTATGCATGCTCAGAAAAATCACCAATTTTAAATTTGTATGAATTTGTAGGAAATCATTAAAAAGGAATTTTGGGAAAAAAAGTAAATTGTGGGAATTTAAGAGGGTTATAATGAAATATTATGACACGAATGCAAATAGTTCTGAAGCTTGCTATTTATTAATTTTATTTTTCACAGTTTCTGTCTCTATACATAGGAGATTGTTTCTTTTTCCAAAATAAAGCCATAGAGAGGGCTCTGCAGGAAAATCATGTCTAATGGAATTATCATTGCTCTGCTTTATATGTTGCTGACGATTTTTCTAATATCAAATTATGAGGACCATCATTCAAAATTTGTTTAGAAATTTTAACCTTACATGCATGGGCAGATATATCCTTTGTTTATTTTATATATATATATATATATATATATATATTTTTTTTTTTTTTTTTTTTTTTAAAGATTTTATTTATTTATTTGACAGAGAGAGACACAGCGAGAGAGGGAATACAAGCAGGGGGAGTGGGAGAGGGAGAAGCAGGCTTCCTGCCGAGCAGGGAGCCCGATGCGGGACTCGATCCCAGGATCCTGGGATTATGACCTGAGCCGAAGGCAGCCACTTAACCAACTGAGCCACCCAGGCGCCCCATGTTTATTATATTTTACCTTTATTCTAGGTTCCAAATTTCAAAATCTACCAGACTTAACACTTTTTACAAAAATCGTATTTCCTTAATAGTTATACCAATTTATATTAAGAAAACCTTTTATTGTATGTATGTAGGGGCTACATTAGACTCTCTCATTTCTCCCCATTTTTACGACTTAAGTCTCTGGCATAATGAATGAGAACCAATTAGCATTATTAGTTTTTTAAAAAGTAAAAAAAAAAACTAATTTAACCTAATTTAACAGAACAGAGCAAGATCCAATTCATTCATGTGAACTGAGTTTTGGTTTTTCTTTCAAAGATTTTATTTATTTATTTGACAGAGAGAGACACAGCAAGAGAGGGAGCACAAGCAGGGGGAGTGGGAGAGGGAGAAGCAGGCTCCCTACTGAGCAGGGAGCCCGATGCGGGGCTTGATCCCAGGACCCTGGGATCATGACCTGAGCCGAAGACAGACGCTTAACGACTGAGCCACCCAGGCGCCCCCTGAGTTTTGTTTTTAACTGGGTCTTATCCTTCACATTTTACTCCTTTTTCATAGGAGCTAATTTGTCACAAATATGTACTGCATTAGTTTCCTCTGGCTGCCGTAACAAATTATCACAAACTTAGTGGCTTAAAACAACACAAATTTATTGTCCTAAAGTTTTGGAGGTCAGAAGTCTAAAATGGGGGCACCTGGGTGGCTCAGATGGTTAAGCGTCTGCCTTCGGCTCAGGTCATGATCCCAGGGTCCTGGGATCGAGTCCCACATCGGGCTCCCTGATCCTTGGGAGCCTGCTTCTCCCTCTGCTTCTCTCTCTCTCTCTCTGTCTCTCATGAATAAATAAATAAAATCTTTAAAAAAAAAAAAGAGAAGTCTAAAATGGTTCTCAATGAACTTAAATCAAGGTGTCAGCACAGCTACATTCCTTTGAGGAGGCTCTAGGGGAGAATCCATTTTCCTTGCCTTTTCCAGCGTCTAGAAGCTGCCTGCATTCCTTGGCTCATGGCCCCTTCAGTCTCGAAAGCCAGCAGTAGCTGACTGAGTCTTTCTCACATTACATCACTCAGACTCAGACTCTCTTGCCTCCCTCTTTCACTTAGAAAGACTTGTGATGGGGCGCCTGGGTGGCTCAGTTGTTAAACGTCTGCCTTTGGCTCAGGTCATGATCCCAGGGTCCTGGGATTGAGCCCCGCATTGGGCTCCCTGCTCAATGGAAAGCCTGCTTCTCCCTCTCCCACTCCCCCTGCTTGTGTTCCCTCTCCCGCTGTGTCTCTCTCTGTCAAATAAATAAATAAAATCTTAAAAAAGAAAAAAAGAAAGACTTGTGATTACATTAGCCCCATCCAGATATTCCAGAATAATCTCCCCATCTCAAGATCTTTAACTTAATCACAAAGACAAAGTCCCTTTTGCGAACCCAGTCACAGATTCTGGGGATTAAGATCTGAAAACCAATGACAGGCCATTAGTCTGCCTACCACATGTACCATAAAATAAAGCATAAAAACATAATGTTACAGAAGGATACTGACAACAAGATTCCAATTATATTAATTTTTAAAGCACATAAAACAATACTATATACTGTGTGGGGGGAACACATGATTTGTGTAAATGATGTACTTGCCATCTGCTGGATAGCAGTGACCCTGGGGAAAGGAAGAAAAAAGGGAGAGGAAAGGATCAAGGGTATCACTTTATTTCTTTAAGAAATCTGAAGCAAAATGTTAACATCTTATAAATCTAGGTGGCTGTTACATAAATGGATGTCCGTTATATTCTCTTATGTGTTGTGTTGTATTACTTCATAATTGATAACTAAAAAATATTAAGATAGTATCCAGTAACATCTCAGTGCTGGATAACCTGAACTAACTCCAATTTGATTTTGTTGTCATAAAGAAACCAGTTTTCCATAACTTTTACAAAGCATACTGGAAAGTGAATAAAATTTTTTTTTTTTGCTTTTATGACATTTGTTATACAGTCTGCTTCTCCATACAGTATTTAGGTTGCTACTTAGAACTTATATGTTTTAGCATTTAGCATTCAAATTGATATTTCAATTCAAAGTGTTGATCTTTTCTGATTCAAGCACATGACTATCTAGTTAGTTGTAGGATTTGAGTATTGATTTGATGACTGACCAGAATGGCAGGAAGAAATGAGAAAAGACCTATCCATTGTATGGCCTCACTTGGTACTGGGGAAATGACCCCAGAGATATCAATTCTGAGACACTTCCTAATAAAACTATTAGATTTCAGAGAAAAAGATAAAATCTTTAAGGCCTGCAGGGAAAAATATCAAATAAGTTACAAAAGAAAGAAGAATTAGTCTGGCAGCAAAAGAATTAGTCTGACATCAAACTTTTTGGTCTATATACCAAGAAAGCAACAATGGACACCATTTAAAAAAACAAAACAAAACAAAACAAGAAAACCCAAGGGTTTTATACCCAATGAAGTTGCCCTTCAAATATCAAGGCTAAAGAAAAACAGTTTTAGACATAATAACATAGAGAAATCTGCACCCATCAATCCTCCTTGAGGATTTACTACAGGATGAGTATTATTTAACCAAATGATGACTGGGAAAACTTCAGAAAACATGATGGTGAGTATTTTGAAGTATATAGACATACCTCTAAGATTAAAACAAAAATGCGGACAAAGGTAGAAGACCAATGTACAGATGTTATATATTATGACAAACTTGAAATACAGAAAGGAGCAATAGGAGAAGGGAGCAAGAAAGTAGAAAGTAGAATAAGCTTATTAGTTATTGTAGACAATAGGTGGGCTTTAAAGGATACTGATTTAAAAAATGAACCAGATCATAAAAATTAAATACGAAAATAAAGGAGAGACCTAAATATGAGACTGAAACCATAAAGCTCCTAAAACAAAACATAGGCAGTAATCTCTTGGACATCAACCATAGCAACATATTTGTGGATAGGTTTCTTCAGGCAATGGTAACAAAAGCAAGAATAAACTACTGGGACTACACCAAAATAAAAAGTTTTTGCACAGCAAAGGAAACTATTGACAAAACAAAAAGACCACCCACTGGATGGGACAAAATATCTGTAAATGATGCAACCAATAAGGGTTAATATCCAAAATACATCAAGAATTTTTACAACTCACCACCAAAACCCCCAAGTTATCCAATTAAAAAATGGGCAGAGAATTTGAATTGACATTTTTCCAAAGAAGACATCCAGATGGCTAACAGACCACGAAAAGATGCTCAACATCACTCATCATCAGGCAAATGCAAATCAACACCATAATGAGATATCACCTTATACCTGTCAGAATGGCTAGTACAAAAAGACAAGAAATAGCAATTGTTGATGAGGATGTGGAGGAAAAGGAACCCTATGCACAGTTGGTGGGAATGCAAACTGGTACATTAGCCACTGTGGAAAACAGTATGGAAGTACATTAAAACATTAAAAATAGAAATACCACACAATCCAGTAATCCCACTGTTGGGTATTTACCCAAAGAAAATGAAAACACTAATTCAAAAAAGTACATGCAGGGCTACATGCATTACTTCCCATAGCCAAGATATAGAAGCAACCAAAGTGTCCATCGATAGATAAATAAATAAAAAAAGATGTAGTATGTGGTACACACACACACTGAAATATTACTCAGCCATAAAAAAAGAGTAAGATCTTTCCATTTGTAAGAACATGGATGGGCTCGGAGAGCATCATGCTAAGTGAAATAAGTCAGTCGGAGAAAGACAAATACCACGTGATTTCACTTATATGTGGAATCTAAAAAGCAAAGCAAAACAAACGAACAAACAATAAAAGACTCTTAAATACAGAGAACAAACTGGTGGTTACCAGAGAGAAGGTGGGTGGGGGAGATGGGTGAGATAGAGGAAAAGGATTGAGATATACAAACTTCCAGTTATGAAATACAGAAAAAAAAAAAGGAAAAAAGAAAAGAAAATTGCGGAGAAAGGGCATTAAAAACTTATAAAGGACTTCTGCCTCTAGCATGACAGAGTAACGGGGACTGGATTCACTTCCCCCGCCCCCTCCCGAAATGACTAAAACAAAGACAAAATACGTGACACAATGGTTTTCAGACATTGTACCTCAGATTATGAAGAACAGGGATTCCTGAGAGAGGAAACCTACAAGGAGAGAGGAGTGAGTGCTGACCTTGCAGTCTGGGGACGTCTCCAGGTTGTGGGGAATGCAGCTCGAGCCCAGGGGGTTCCCTGAGTTGAGGAAATGGGATCAGGAGTTCTGGGAGGCCAAAATGGCTAGAGTGTGCAGGGCAAGAGTCAGAGAGGAGACAGCTGCACCAGAAATCTGCAGAGGGTCTTTTTCTAGTCTCAGTGCATGTGTACAAGGAAAGTACTCAAGGCTGTGGAAAGAATCAGCCTTTCAGATTAAAGGGAACAATCCTGAGAGGTCACACAGGGCTAGGAATTGTTCTTGCGCTCATGAGCTAGAGTGGGAAGCCTCACAACTCATGGTCAGTGAGTAGAGTACTCAGAAAATTATTGCCTCAGTAACACAGTCATATTAGTCACAGACTAAACGCTGCTTTGATCCCATCTAACCAACCCAAAAAGCAAAATCAAAAGGATCAAACTGTTTCTAAATAGCTTAACTTCATCCCAGAACAAAGCTCAATGATATTGCAGGAGTACAAAAACATCTAGTACTCAAAACAAGATACAATATTCAGTAAAAAAAAAAAAAAAAAATGCTGGTGTTCTGGTATTCAATCAAAAATTTCTTTTTTTTTTCCCAAACCAAATCATTTTTTTTTAAATTATTATGTTATGTTAATCACCATACATTACATCATTAGTTTTTGATGTAGTGTTCCATGATTCATTGTTTGCGTATAACACCCAGTGCTCCATGCAGAACGTGCCCTCTTTAACACCCATCACCAGGCTAACCCATCAATCAAAAATTTCTGAGCACAGGGGTGCCTGGCTGGCTCAGGTCGGTAGAGCATGTGACTCTTGAGCTTGGGGTTGTGAGTTCGAGTCCCACACTGGATCTAGAGATTACTTAAAAATAAAATCTTAAAAAAAAATTTTCTGAGCATGCAAAGGAGCAGGAAAATATGACCCACAGCGAGGAGAAAAGCAAATGAATAGAAACAGACCCAGAAATGACAAGATGATTAAATCAGCAGACAAAGCAAACCATTAATAAAACTCTTACTATGTTCAAGAAGGAAAAGCTTGAATGTGTTAAATAGAGACAAGAAAGATATAAAAAAGACACAAATGAAAACTCTAGAGGGACACCTGGGTGGCTCAGTTGGTTGGGCATCTGCCTTCGGCTCAGGTCATCATCCCAGGGTCCTGGGATCGAGTCCCACATTGGGCTCCCCACTTGGCGGGGAGTCTGCTTCTCCCTCTCCCTCTGCTGCTCCCCCTGCTTGTGCTCTCTCTCTCTCTCTGATTAATAATAAAATATTTAAAAAAAAGAAAACTCTAGAGATGAACCATACACTAGAATTAATAGCCGATTAGACACTGCGGAAGAAACAAGGCCTAAGTACAGAGGTAACCACCAGAAGAAAACATGAACTTTCCTAAATACTAAGAATGTTTTAATAAATAAGAGTAAAAAATGCACACTTTTTTTTTTTTTGTTAGAGAAAGTGGGCATGCATGGGGGTGGGGAGAGGGAGAGGCAGGAGGAGAGAGAGAATCTTAAGCAGGTTCCGGGCTGGATCTCACAACTCTGAGATCATGACCTGAGCGAAATCAAGAGTTAGACACTTAACAGAGCCACCCAGGCGCCCCAAGAACGCACATCTTGTAGAAAAAGAAGTATAGTAAATAAAATAGACATCATTATAAAATTTGACAGACCAAACATACCAGTTGTGAACAGGCCTAACTCACCTACTACAAGAGTAAGATTTTCACTTTGAGTCACAAAACTAGACCCAACTATATGCTGCAAACAAGACACGTACCCCAAACAAAATGATTCAGAAAGACTATGCATAAAGGTATGGACGAAGCTTTATCAGACTCACAGAAAAAGAAAAGGAGACAAAATATAGAATTTATCACAATAGAGCTTTATGCTTACCTGTACACGTTCATTAGTATTGATTAACAGAATTTTTTAACTTCTCAAATCGACCAATGGACATTAAAAATGGTTCTATGTTTGTACTTGGCTTCACTGCCTTTTTTATGCGGGACCGAATATAACTACAGCTACCACTTGAAGAATGACTGACACATCAGGCACAGCACCAAGAGGCTTTACGTACACATCTCATTCCACCTTCAGAACAACTCTATGGCATTACGTATGTATTATGTATATTACTCCCAGTTTACTAGGGAGAAAATGGAAGGTCAGAGAGGTCAAGTACTTTGTCCATGGTCATACAGGAGTCAGGGGCATAGCCAGCACTCAGCCTCAGGCCTGCCTGAGTCCCTCGCTCTGGACTCATCCAGTAGTCCACACTGCCTTATCTTTCGTGAAGCCCTGATGAGTATTTAAAAAATACGGACAGGTTACCAGAATGCATGTTAAATACTAATCGAATATAAAAATATGCCACGTAGAATAAATACCATTCATTTTATTGGGTTTTGTTTTTATTTTTTATTTTTTTAAAGGTTTTATTTATTTATTTGACAGAGAGAGAGCACAAGCAGGTGGAGCAGCAGGGAGAGGGAGAAGCAGGCTCCCCACTGAAAAGAGAGCCTGATGCGGGGCTCGATCCCGGGACCCTGAGATCATGACCTGAGCCGAAGGCAGACGCTTAACCGACTGAGCCACCCAGGCGCCCTGAAATACCATTCATTTTAGAGAAGACTTTAAAATGCCCAACGTGGAGCTCCAACTCATGACCTTGAGATCAAAACTACACACTCCACCGACTGAGCCAGCCAGGCACCCCTGACTTGCTCAACTTTTGAACTGTACAATTTCCATGGGTTATGGATCCTAACACAAGCTGCATTTGTATTCCCGACCTGAGGAATGTCAATACGCTGACTGTGTATACGAAGACACACAACAATAAAGGCTTTCATAAGATTGTATTTATACTAACGTAACTTAAGTACATAGTATCTCCATTCAATTAGGAGTAGTATCAACTTTATTTTTATCTGGATTTAAATTCCCTAAGAATTCTAGCAATGTCCATAACGAGAATTCTTGGCCTCAGGAACTGTGTGACATGATAAATGTTTGTTGTGTTCAATTGCTGAGTTTGGGGGTAATTTGTTACACAGCAATAGATAACCAAAACATTGTGATACAATCTACATCAACTAAGCAGATGATATGGAAGTTATTGGTTATCATGGCAGGACATCTCAAAACTTACTGAGTGGTTCTAATTAAATCAATACTTAAATTGTTGGAGACAGAATGTCTCATGGCTCACAGAACGGTGCCTTGGAATACAGCTTTGTCAGTGATATTAAGCATTTACTCATCACCATCTTCTAGGGAGCGAGCCACTAAATCTGGATTATAAGAATAATTTGGCTGCATTCTCTGTTGGGGAATAAAGATGATCTTGTTTTCCTATCTCTGAATTTAGACGAATGACCCCTTCCAATCTATTCTACTCTTTTGATCAGTTTTATGCCCGTCAAACAACTCTGAATAATAATTCAGCTTTCCTGATGGCTGGGAAGGAGGGTGGGGTGGGGGTCTTCACTGTGAGGCAAGAACATTTGGATCTGTGGATGCTGTCCCAGCCTGCTCAGCCAAAGGCCATCTGGACAAACCCCAAGCCTGACAAAGTCAGGTTTATTGGTTCAAGGAAATAGAGCCTGCATATCAGCAGAGCCCTGGGGCATTTCACCAAAGAAAGAAAGAGATAGGTTATTATGTAATTTGGGGGAAGGGAGTTTAGGTAAAATTTAAATGAAGTAATGTTTGGATAACATCAAGCAAATAGGGCTGTGTGTAAGGGGTCAGTTTTGGGTGTAAACTGCAAATCAGACTCAGGGCTTTGCTTCTTGGAAATTAGCAAATGAAGATAGCTATATAAATTTCTTATCTAGAAAACCCTTATCTGGAGCCTGCATTTGGGTTGAAAGGCAGGCTGTTTCTCTATGTTAAAGACATAGATCTTCCTGGCAGAGGTGGGATCTTTCATTCTCGCTGATTGGATTTTAAACAGCAAAGTTTCTGACAGCTGATTTTAGGTTTCTCACCAAGAAAACAGAAGTCACTCAAAAGGGGGTTTGTTATGACATTTTACAGCTTTAGCATGACCTTGGGAGTAATACTGTTTCCAGTTAACTTTGTAGCTGGCTTTGTGTCTGTTCTGCTAGCCAGATTCAGGGTAGGGCAGTTTTTCCTTTCTCAGTAGAGTGTCCGGAGAGAGAATTGTTTGAATCTTTATTTAAAAAAAAAAAATCATCAGCTACTTTGCTGAATGTAGTACACCACAGATGAATACAATAAAAAATAATTGATATGTTTCAAAACCAACTAACCAACCCTAAACAGTCATACTGTTTCCCTGTTCCCAAATACTTTTAGGTCAACTACATCATTCTTTCACAATTACCTATAAAAAAGTAGCATTCACATCAGAGAGATCCGGAGCATGATCTTGAAAGTAACTAAAATATTGTATGACTTGGGAAATGTGAGTCAAGACAAAACAAATGTTTTTTTCTTACTCCACGAGAACCTGAGAGGTCAATGCCAAGAACATGTCTTTCTTGTTAGAAGGTGTTAATCGGTGTCCAATCAGAAAAACAAACACTCTAGATAATTCTAGTAAACAGCGATTTAATGCAAGGACTTGGCTAGAAAGATGCTGTAAGGGCTGGAAGAGCCTAAGACCCAAGAAGTGGGGATTATGGCAAAAGCCCCGACTGCCTGGCTGGGGGACGTGGGTCTGTGTTACCATTCTTATCTTTTTTTTTCTTTTTTAGATTTTATTTATTTATTTGTTAGAGAGAGAGTGTGTGGGCCAGAGAGAGTGAGCGAGAGTACAAGCAGGGGGAGCTGCAGGCAGAGGGAGAAGCAGGCTCCCTGCTGAGCAAGGAGCCAGATGCGGGACTCGATCCTAGGGCACTGGGATCATGACCTGAGCCGAAGGCAGCCGCTTCGACTGAGCCACCCAGGCGTCCCTACCATTCTTACCTTATTGAATCAAGATAAACATTTGAATCGCAATTTGATACTGAAAAATCCACAGATAAGCCTGTTGAGTGGTGGTTCAGAGCATGGACTCGAGCAATTCCTAGCTGCGTGACTCTGGGCAGGTTTTCTCACTTGGCAATTAGAGGAGGACCTACCTCCCACGGTTGCTGCAGTGGCTAAAGAGGGCACAGCTTGTGAACGGCTCATAGCAGGCCTGGACCGTAAATCAGTGGTCCTTCAATCTGGAAGCAGCACCTGCCTAAACCCGAGGCCATGCCAGGGACGGCCACCCACCCTTGTGGAGAATGGAGGGAAAACTACATGGAAATGACCTGGATCTTCCTGAAACCCCTACAGCTTTGAGAGGAGGGAGGGGCGGTTGGTGTCTGACAGTCCTGGGTTTAGTACCCGCTGGGCTGCCTACCTGGTCCTGGGCGCCGGGAGTGCAGGTCTGAAGAGCTTGCTGAGCTGCAGGTTTCCCACGTGGAAAACGGAAGCATTTTCTTCCTTACAGGGCAGATGTAAAAACTAAATGAGATTTTTTTTTTTTAACGTATGTGAAGAACCTAGCTTATAACAGTTCAACGACAGGAACTGCTGTAATTGAATAATTATATTATAAATAATTAACATGTAAATAATTAAAAATAATTGAAATAATTATTTAATTAAAATCACTATCAAAATATCATAATAAAGTATTGTGTCTGTCCTGTCATCATGTGCAGGGAAAACACTTATCTGCGCTTGTTTTCAAAGGGAGAGCGTGGTCTGCATGCCTGTCCACCACGGATACTTCATTAAAGGTGGCTGGGGGCCGCACTGTCTCTGGCCTGAATCTTGCATTCCGGATTTGGGATTCTTTGTCCCCGGATTCCAGGTTCTGGAAAAGGGGAAGTTCCCAGGTATCGCCAGCAGGTGGCGCAGCGATCCTTTCCCAGGCTATCGTGAAATATCCGCCAGGTTTGGAAGCCTGGGAAGTTTAGTCAGAAGCTCTCGTAGGGTCACCAGTTTATCTGCAAGTGGCCAGGAGGATGCACGACCTCAGTGAGGGGCAAGAAGGCTAGGGACAAGGGTCACAGCAGGAGAAGGAGTAAAGAAAATGTGTCAGTGAGAGGTACCCATGGGACTTGGGGCAGGGCTCTGGCCAAAGCCCACAGATAATTCATCCCTGCTTGCCAAAACATGTGTCGAGTGCTTACCATGAGCCATAGACAGGGCACAGTGTGAAATCAGCCCCCTCAAGCAGCTCACAGTCTTGCTGAGGAGTTTGACACCGGGACAAATGGCTAATATGTAATGTGAAAATAACAGGACATCATGCCACCATCTCTTTAACCCTTAGGACGAGCCAGGCAGTTTATGATACTCTTCCTACTTCGCTCATGAAGAAACCGCTTTTAAGGGATTCACTCATTTCCCAAATTCACAAAGCTGAGAAACAACGGATTCAAGCCATGCCACTCTATTTTAAAGGCTATGGTTAGTAGCGCTTTACAAATCACTACTCCTCCACTAAAACGAAGCAAAAGAGCCCCGCTGCGTTAAAGCTCACCCCTCGAGGTTAGTCTCGGCAAGTGTCGTCACGAACATGGCGGGCATCCCCCTCCCCCACTGGGCTCGGGTGCCCCTCTTTCCCTCCTCCCGGCTGGCACCTCCCCACCTCCTGCTCCCTGTTCACTCTCTAAGGCATCTGGCTCACCTTAACCACCATCTTCCGCTCGCTTCAGCGGCCGCTCCCACAGCCACAGCCTGGCCTTGGTGATCACTGACAGATCGGCTCCAGAGAGCACTAGTTCCCACACTTCCCTGTTTGCAGTGACTTGGCCTTCCTGCTCGTTGGCTCAAGTGCCCCCTTGCAGCTGTGAAAATTGGTAGACGCAAACCTCATTTAACACGGGGTGAGGAGGCCAGCAGGGGGAGCGCTCACGCCCTGCCACGGGTTGTCAATTGCAGACCCGAAAGGAAGACTTGCCCCGCAGACAGATAATTGAGTTCGCTACTACTTCACTCTCCAGGCAGGAGGGAGAAAGGGTTCTCCCTGCTCCCACAGCCCAGCCAATGGGAGATGTCACACTCAGCCAATGAAGAGCCACTGCACTTTGAACTCCCAGTTTACACCAATGAACATTTTGTAACAGCTCCACCAACTCCCCCCATTTCCTCCAGGAAAGACTCGTCCTCCCCTTTGTTTGGGGGGCTTGCCTAGGATTTTGCCACCGCCTGCTTCTCCCAAGTTGCCATTCTCTGCTCTTCCTGAATAAACCCATTTTTGATGGAAAGATAGCTGACGGTTTTATTTTTAAGGTTAACACAGCTATTCTTTGCTTTACTGGGTCCCCTGACAGCTGGTCTAGCTTCTCCCTGCAATCATCTCTCCTGACTTCACTTCCTTCTTTCTCCAGCTTAGTTCCCAGGATGTGGCATGTCAGCTACCCTTAAAGAGCACCCGAAGCTCCCGCTTGTCCCACCCTCCTCCGTGGTGCTGGCTTCTACCTCCAATCACCTGTCCTTGCCCATGACTGCATCCCGCAGCTGTGGTGGGAAACCTTGCAGCAGGGGAGCCTTTTGGAAGACGGGGGAAGGCAATCGGCCATTCTGAACGGAGTTGAGGGAGTGCTCATCCGCAGGCTTCCGAGTGCCCTGGGAGTGGAACGAGGGTGTGGGCTCCCAGGGCTGAAGGCTGTGGAGGGGCCCTGACAGCTGCTTGAGAGAATGGGGAGCACCCGGGAGGAGGGGAGCTTGGTGGTGTGGAGGCCCCGTGGAGGATGTGGACCCTGGATCTAAGGTGGGACCGATTCTGTGGTTGTGGCTTTCCTCTGTTACTACTTGGTTGCAGAGATGAACAACCAGTTTACCCAGGGCGGGGGTTTGCCAGGTGGTTCCAACACAAAACAGTGGGGATGTTGGGGATACTGGCCAAAGTGTTGGAGCAGAAGCTACAGAGATTACCAGATGACCTGGCTTAAAAACCTGATTGTTTACGGATTGTTTACAAAACAGAAGCTTTCTGAGGGCAGGGCCTTGTTCTGCATGGAGTCCTACCCTGTTGTGGGTCACTCCTTGAGCAGGTGACGTCAGACGATGAGAATCAAGAACCTCAGGGCTCTGGCAGCAGGACAGAAGGCTGAGGGAGAGAGGGTGCGGCTGCAGATGTCCGAAGGCACAGAGTTGGAGATGGGTCACTTCTGGAGATGACCTGCTCAGGACCCGAGGCCCTGAGGTTGAGTGCAGGTGGGTGACCAATCCATCTCTGTTTGCCCAGACCTTCCTGACTTGACCACTGAAAGCCCTGTGCCCTGGAGAACCTTCAGTCTTGGGTAAATGGGCCAAGGGGTCACTAAGTGGTAGACGGGAATATCTCTGAGAAGCCAGAATATCAGTCGGTGGTCTATGGAAGCCGCAGGATTGATCACTCTTATGGGCCTGTGTCATTTTTTTGCCACACTCAATGTGGGACTCCTTGGGCATGTTTTCTCAGCAGTGAAAGGGAGATTTTTCATAGCCCTGAGCTCTAGGAATAACAAGTATGCTAAAAATGGCAAATACTTCCAAGAGTAGGAATGCCAAAGTGTGGCTACATCAGCTTTTTCAAGTCTGCAGGTTAAGTGCTTTGTACTCAGAGCCTTAAAGAATCCTATCAACAAAGGGAAAAATGAAGGGGGGGAATCGGAGGGGGAGACGAACCATGAGACTATGGACCCTGAGAAACAAACCGAGAGTTCTAGAGGGGAGGGGGGTGGGGAAATGGGTTAGCCTGGTGATGGGTATTAAAGAGGGCACGCACTGCATGGAGCACTGGGTGTTATACGCAAACAATGAATCATGGAACACTACATCAAAAACTAATGATGTATTGTATGGTGAGTAACATAATAAAATAAAATTAAAAAAAAAAGAATCCTATCAACAAAGCTCTCCCGCTAATTCTTTTCTTTCTAGTGGAAATTTAACTGTTGATTTATTATAATAGTATCTATTTTCTTAGGAATATAATAATGTCAATTTGCAATATTATATGAAAGGACTATATATAAATAATCATAATTTTATTTAATTGAGCATGAGAATCATACCAAGAATGAAATAGTCTTTGGTTAAATAGACATGACTAGTGTTGAAAATAGATTTCACACTCCACATGCATTACATAGCATAGACAAACCATAGCTTCACTATAATTCAAATTTTCTAATAACTGACTTGCTGTTATAGCAATCAAATGTGCATCAATAAATTATTCTAGAGATGTTTTATTTTCAGAACAGCATTTGATGGTTAAATCATTAAAAGTGAAATACTGACTTTCTGGAAAAATTGCAGAAATACATCTCAACCAAAAAATAACTCTTTCATAATGCATCAATACATACAAGGTATATTGAAATAACATCAGAATTGTATTCTCTATGTCAACATCATGGACATGTACAATCACTATAAATAAAAACATGGGGGTCAGGATATAGTTATTCACAGAAACAAAAGAATTATTTCCCAGAATATTTAGGAATATTCCAGGAAGATTACCAGGAATGCAGTTCTTTGCTATAAACATCAGGGGAGAATCACTATGTACAGACTTGGATTCCTATATGTACCTATTGCTTACTCAACATGCTTATGTCAGAAACTTGAAGATAGGGCGCCTGGGTGGCTCAGTTGGTTAAGCGACTGCCTTCGGCTCAGGTCATGATCCTGGAGTCCCAGGATCGAGTCCCGCATCGGGCTCCCTGCTCAGCAGGGAGTCTGCTTCTCCCTCTGACCCTCCTCCCTCTCATGCTCTCTGTCTCTCATTCTCTCTCAAATAAATAAATAAATAATCTTTAAAAAAAAAAAAAAGAAACTTGAAGATATCCTCCCTTTCTAAGTGTCCCACATAAAATCTATATAGAGATTTGTTGAATTCTTATTAATTTGTATTCAATATTAAATTGAATACATTTAAGGAAACTTAAATCTTCTCCCTCTTTCACAAATGCATATATTAATGGTTAACCAAAGACAACTAATGTCTGTTCTGCTAGATTTTGGCATAGTTCGGTTCTTTGTTTTCATTAGGGACTAACAAGATATAGCATAAATGCCTTAGCACATAAGCTAAACCTTATATTTTGTTTGTACTAAACTTTTTACTCTAAGATAATTGTAGATTCTGAGATAATTGCAGAAATTGTCGCTTCACATGCAGTTGTAAGAAATAATACAAAGAGATCCTGTCTGCCTTTTACCCAGTTTTCCTCAAGGGTCATATCTTGTAAAACTATAGCATATCCCAACCAGGATTTTGACATTGATAGAGTCGAGACACAGAACGTTTCCATCATAAGGATCCCTCGTGTTACTCACTTCTCTCCTCCACCCTCCTCCCTAGCAACCTCTAATCTGTTCTCCATTTCTAGAATTTTGCATTTCAAAATGTTGTATAAATGGCATTGTACAGCATGTAACCCTGTGGGATTGACTTTTCACTCCGCATAAATCTCTGGAGATTCATCCAAGTTGTTGCTCATGTGAGAAATTATTTTTATTGCTGAGTAGTATTCCATGGCATGGATGTTTCACATGTTTAACCAGCCACCCATTAAAGGACATCTGGTTGTTTACAGTTCTTGAATATTATAAATAAAGCTGCTATGAACATTCATGTACAAGTTTTTGTGCGAACATAAGTTTCCATTTCTCTGGGATAAATGCCCAACAGTGCAATTGCTGAGTGGTATGGCATCTGCATGTTTAGTTTTATAGGAAACTGCCAATGGTTTTGCAGAGTGACTGTTCCATTTTACATTCCCACCAGCTCTGTTCGACTGATCCAGTTTCTTTGCATCCTTGCTAATATTTGTTGTTGTTACTTTATCTTAGCAATTTTGTTAAGTGCACAGTGGTATCTCACTGTGGTTCTAATCTGCAGTTCCCTAATGATCAATGATGTTGAGTATCTTTTCATGGACTTATGTACCATTTGTGTATCTTCTTCAGTGAAATGTTTGTATATGTCCTCCAGTTTTGAAATGGAGTTTTTAGGAAAAAAATTGTTGAGTTTTGTGAGTTCTCCATATATTCTAGATATTAGTCATTTGTCAGATATGTGCTTGCAAATATTTTCTCTCAGTCTGTAGCCTGTCTTTTCATTCTCTTAACATGGTCTTTTTCAGAGCCAAAGTTTTAAATTCTGATGAATTTATCAAGCTTTCCTTTACGGATTGTGCTTTTTGGTGTCAAAGTACTCTTGAGGCTTAGCCCTAGGTCCCTACAATTTTCTATTTTTTTAAAAAAAGTTTTATAGTTTTACATTTTATATATAGGATTATGACCCATTTTGAGTTCATTTTCATATAAGGAATGAGGTTTAGGTTGAGGTTTTTATTTGCCTGTTGATATCTCATTCTCTAACACATTTATTGAAAAGACTATCCTCCCTCCATTGAATTACTTTTGTACCTTTATATAAAACCCAATTAAGTATATTTGTGTGGTTCTATTTCTAGATTTTCTATTCTGTTCTATTGATCTCTGTGCCTTCACCAATAAAAACCATATTGTCTTGATTACTGTAGCTACATAATAAATTTTTATATTGAATAGAGTGATTTCTCCTACTGGTTTTTCTTTTACAAGACTGTTTTTAGCTATTCCAAGGCCTGTGCCTTGGAATTTTTAGAAAAACTTGAATATGTCTACAAACTTTGCTGGGATTTTGACAGAAATTGCATTAAATCTATAGATAAATCTGGGGAGAACTGACATCCTTGCTATTATGTGTCTTCCAATCCATGAACATGGTGTATCTCTTCATTTATTTAGGTCTTTGATTTCTTTCATTAGCATCTTTTGATTGTCAGCATATAGATCTCATACATGTTTTGATAAATTATACCTAAATATTTATTTTCTTTGGAGTGACTGTAAATGGTATTGTGCTTTTAATTTTGGTTTCCAGTTGGTCCGAGGGTTGTGGGTTATTGTTAAGCTGTTTAATTTTGGTTTCCACTTTGTTCATTGTTAATATTTAGAAATGTGATTACATTTTGTGTGCTGACCTTGTATCCTGAAACCTTGCTGAACCCACTAGTTCTTTGAGTTTTCTTTTTTTTTTTAAAATAGATTCTTTGGAATTTGCTATGTAGACAATCATGTCATCTGTAAACAGAGATACTTTTATTTCTTTCCAGTCATATGCATTTATTTTCTTTTCTTGTTTATTGCCATGTGCAGAATTTCCAGTACACCCTTCAACATTTTCATCAATGTAAATTTTCAGAGATTTGCTGAAACCTACTGGCTTGAATGGGGCCAGATACACTTTCAACACTCTTATCATCCAACCTGTTTAGACCTCATTTCCTATCATTTGGATAAATAATTGATAACATTCATTAGTGGTTATAAATGGCACCCACCCTGCAAAGCCCCTTGAAGCAGCAAAGAGGGCTTTAATGAGCTGAGTGGAACCTGATTATAAAAGCAAACTTAGCATACGAATATTATTCATAAGACAGAATCAAGAGGTAGTGATGCCCAAAGAATTAAGGTATGAGGTTGACTTACGGAGTATGTGGTTTATCCTTCTGGTTTTCCCCTCTTACCTCTAAACTGGGGGTAGCGATAATTTTTAACTCGGAAATACAAAATACCATCAAAGTGACCTTATTCTTATGTATTAGAAATTGTTATTGTTAGGAACTCTTTTGAGAATTGGCTTTTGACAAAAAAGAATTCTGTGCATCTTACTATGCTTTTTGTAACAGGCACTTAAAAATATTTTGACACCTCAAACTCTGTTCATGTCTTAATTTTTTAAATAAAAGTATAATCATTAATAACATTTTACTTATTTTAAAAAATGTATATTTCCTATAGTGTATTTTTATGTTATACAACATACCTAACCCACCACAGAGGGTTCATAGCCATTATAAAAAGACAGAAAACTGGGTACTACCAGATCTTTACAGACTTCAATGTCAGAGGTCTTGGATGTATACACATAGGTCCTTTGTAGGCCTTAGATGTGTACTCAGGTACAATGTCGTTTCTTGCAAAACCAGGAGCTCCTGCATATAATTTGTAGAAAATTTTAAATCTGTAGTAACAATCAAATTTCAAAGACTTTTTTTTTTTTTTTTTTTTTATAGTTAACCGTGGCAAATCAGCCTAGGCAGGTTAATCCTCACTTTACTGATTTTGCTGATTCAATGACCACCCATGCATTTCAGTGACTCTCTTGTCTTGCTCTCAAGATTGGAACTTGTCTAAGTACCACTCCATCCATTGTGTGTGGTGAGTCAGACCCTGGGACGCTGACCTAGCCTGTCTGAGCCCCAATTTTCTTGTATGTAAGTGGCAACAATGATGTGACTCTCATTGGTTGTCAGGCTGACATGAGATAATCCTGCCAAGGCCCTGGTCCAAGGCTGGGCAGGGAGTGTGCTTCCAATTACTGACTTCTTTGCTTCCTTGTACATTGTCCTTGCTTCCTTCCCTGCTCCTCTCCTCTCCCCTGTCCTCTCTACACGCCACAGAATGAGATGCTTTTTTTTTTGGATGCCACTCCTCGTGCCTAAGGGACGGGAACCCTCTGTCAGAAGCATTAGCCGTGGGGATCTGGGGAGCTTGGTGCTGAAGCTGTCCCACCCCATGAATGAGTCACCACGGCCTGCTCACACAGAATGGGGCTTCGCCCAGGACTCTGTGTTCTCAGGTGGTTTGTCAGGTTGTAGTGGGACAAAGGCTTCCTACGTGACCAGGACATTCTAGCAAATGTGACTTGATCATGCATCTGCAGTCCAGTAAGTAGCATGATGAGCACTCCACAGACAACCAGTCCTGCGTGCTCACCCCAAACACAAGACCGTGGCCACGCGATGCACGTTTAGCTCCTTTGTGCTCGCGGTGAGCTCCGAATCAAGACTGTTTTGGGCACAGCAAGCAACAAAAATACTCTCACAATACAATGCAATCACATGGCACATACTTTTTTTTTTTTTTTTTTGTTCTAAGGAATGGAACGGCAACGGTCTCAGCATGTCGCTTTGAGAACCATGAGGGTTCCCTAGTCGGCGAGACTGGGTGGAATACGATACAAACGGAGGCTATATATACGTGAGTACCTGTGTGAACTGGGGGCTTGCAAATGACCACTCTAATCTCCAGCCAGGCCCAGGGTTCCCCGGTTACCCTCTCTCGTTCTGCGGTGAGGGTGACAGGGCGGCCGTGAAGCTGGCAAGAGACAGACAGCCGCCAGGCGCCGTGTGGCAGCGTGACGGAAAGGGGTCTCGTTTCCCGCAAACCCCGAGGACTTTCTGCTGACTGCATCAGGCCTTGCGTGGGACTGCTTTGAAGTAGTCCTCCTTTTTAATGTCGGATACGCCTCCATACCATTTCTGAAGCCAGATATGTTCTATCCTCATCTTCATAAAGAACCACTCATACTGACGAGGCCACTTCCTCATCACGGGGTGTCTGCAGAAATAAAGGAGAGGTCACGAGAGAGCTGCTCCCATCAGCAGGTGGGCCCTCCCGGGGCCCCGGGCCCGCCTCCGTGGCATCGGCCAGGTCATCGGGCCTCCAGAGCCCAGGCCTCGTCTGGGCCGAGGCCAGAGGCGGAAGCCAGGGAGCCAGGGCTGGGGTCCGGGACAGCCTCGGGAAGGCAGGGAGCGGCCACCTCCACAGAGGGGCAAACCTGCCTTGTCCTAGGCGCCTTGGTTCGAGTCCCAGGTCAGCGGCGGATGAGCAAGAGGCTCCGTGGGCCATCTGCCCTCTCAAACCCTGGCCTCCTAACCCGTCATGGGGGACAACGGTGGCGGTGCTTGGATCATGGGGCTGCGTGGGGAGCAAACAACTCTGCACACAGGAAGCACGTGCACAGAGCAAGTGTTCAGTGAACGCCGGTTGCTGATGGCAGGAAACATCAAGAAAGGCTTTCTACATCTTCGGATGAAAATTCAAAAGAATTGTGAGCCCATGAAATAAATCTGCTGGTGGGAAGACTGGCACCGCTGCCGCAGGCTGAGAGATGTGGGACCACGGGGAGAGTCAGCCAGAATGCACCGGGCTCGTCACACTCCGCCTTCTACTTACCGACTTGCTTTCTCCCTCACGTGAAACCCTAGACATATGCGTCTTCTTAAGGGCAGGTGCTTGGCTCACTTCTTGTAAAGTTCAGAAACATAAAAAACTAGATTCTTACCTAAACATGTCAAAGACAAAAGTCAAAGGCCAAGTGCGGACTGGGAAGGCTATTTGCAACAATGTAGATGCAATAATAGGCCGATGACCTTTTAAAACAGACAATTTGTTTTGAAATAACTGTAAAAGCCCAGAGAAGTTGGAAGTACAGGGTTTTGTTTTGGTTTTTTTGGGGGGGGAGGGACACTATTTTTTTCCCTAAACCATTTGAAATGAAGTTGCTGATCTGATGCCCCAACACTCCACATACGCGTAAAGCCAAGATAATAAAAGGATTGTTGCTATTTTAAGCAAACACAGTTTGTACTTGGAACCGGAACACATTTTGGTACCTGCAGGTGTGGCTCAGATGTAATAAATCCTAATCCAGGGGGCACCGGCTTTGCATCCAGACAGTGAGGGGCAGGTGGAGGGAACTCGAGGAGACTCACAGTGGGGGGCTTAGAAGAAGGTAAAGATGAGGTTAGCGGAGGCGGGGGGGGGGGGCTTGTAAAGGGGCCCACGAAACATAGTGGTGAAAAATTTGGCAACACAGCACCTGCCATGTTTCCTGCAGAAAGACACAATGGTCTACCTAAGATTCTGGCCTCTTCTCACTGCCTATTATAACACGAAAGAGGAGTGTTTAGAAGTAAAGAGGACAGCGGGGTTCAAAAATATGTCATGGGCACACACACACACACACACAAAACCAATGTTCTGTTCTCAACCTATGTTCTGAAAACCCTGCATTCATGTTGATGTATCCAATTGCGATCCAATTCGAGTTCATTCCCATTTTCTCTGTGCACGTGAAACCCTTTTCCACAGCAGTGGGAAACCAGGCTTCCCCTCTCCTTTCTATGCTTACTTATTTGATGGTTCCCCTGTATGGAAAAATCGTCCCTTCTCCGAGGGGGTGTGGTGCGCTCCCAATTTACCACCTGCTGTCGTGTTAGTCTTCCACGTACTTAGACAAAGAGTTAATCTGCCTGTTTTCATCACCTGCACCCCGGGGAGGATACCTGCCGCTCCTTGGCCCAGTTCTGACCTTGCACTCCAGGCGGCCCCCTGCGTGGACGCGTCCCTCACTCCAGCCCCCCTGGGAGACCACCCCTCCCTGCACACACCCTCCTCACACCTTTCACAAGCTCTTGACCTCCCGCCGCCTCTCACAGGGCTGCCCTCTTGCTCACTTTGACAGCCGTGATTCTTAAACTTCAGCATGCATGCTCATTTCCTGGGACAGGCTTTTAACATTTCGAGTGAGTCTTCTCTCCCGAGAATCTGATTCAGTAAGCAGGCCGGGGCGGGAGGGCGGGGGCAGAAAGCCCGTGGCCGCCAGCATCCTCAGTGGGTCAGACGTAGGCAGCAGAGGACCACCCTGAGCAAGGCGCTCTTTCACTTCTGCACTGTGCTCTGCTTAGAGTGGACGTTTGAAAATGTTTGTTGTGTTGCCTTCTCTGCAAAGTCCAGTTATTTCCATTTCAAGGCAGGCTGTTGTGGATGGCGGCAAGTGCTCAGGGAAGAGTGCCTGGGATCCCTCAATGCAGGATGCTCTCCAAAGGCAGCGGGGGGTTGGGGGGGCACCGCAAGACCACCTGCAAGGCCTCTGCTGCCCCCTCCCCCGCGGAGCCACCACGACAGCCAGCGTGAGGTTGGCAGCCCTGCCCCCCACCCAGGGCAGCTCAGACCATTACTATCATTGCTTCAGGGGCATCAAAGGGCACAGTCCTCACCTCTGCTTTTTTTACGGTGTATTTCTGGGCAAACCGACTTTAAAGCATATACAAACCTTGAAAACATGGCTTGCTTGGCAAATTCTACTTCTTCTGGAGACACGGCGATCATCTGGCCGGTGAGCGTCAGGCGGGCACATCGGGGGTCTTCCGGGTCGACGATATTTTTTCTGCATACAAAGAACGTTTTTCACATGTTAAAAGGATGTTAGAACGTCGGCCTGAAACACCAAGGATTTTATTAAAAATGAAAAATAGTCACGTGGCTGGTTATATCATTCAAGTTTTTACATTGTGTGTAATTCCTTTAACACACTTTGGTGTGGGCCATGTGGGGGGTGTGCTTGGGGGAGTTACATACCGGTCTGCACCCACGGGGCAGCAAACACCCGGAGTTCCCTCGTCAACGGGGCCGGTGCTAGCCTGGCCTCTGCAGGATGGCGGCCGGGAGCCACTGTCCAGAATCATGCTGCTGCTCTGCACACCTCTAGGGGGCGCCACTCGCTTAAAGACAATATGAGCAGTGCTCCTGAGGTCATGCAGTGCATCTGCCTGGATCCAGCGGTGACCAAGGTGAAGGGTTTCAGATATGTGGAGGCTCCTCGCTCAGCATAAGGGACATTGGAAATCATGAGAATTAGTGTGACTACATGTGTGACTGCTTGCTCGAAGTGTTCCCGTGGTGGCAGAATGCTTCTAAGACTTGCTTTCATTGAAAGAGTCACCTGGCAGTGAGGGTATATTTTGTATTCTGGATATCACTCTTTCTCTGGATAAATAGAATTCCTTTTTTTTTTTTTTTGGCTGGGTACAGTATACTTTATTGATCGTACATGACAAGGTAGGGCTCCTCTGGATAAATAGAATTCTAGTAGAATATATTATGATATGGTATGACATGATCTAATATAATTCTCTTAATTAAAAATTCTCCTCATTAGGGTTGCCAGGTAAAATATTGCATGACACATAGTTATGTGGGAAAAATACTTGTTTATCTGAAATTTAATTTTTTACAGCTTTACTGATATATATTTACATATATATTTACTGTAATATATATATATTTTCATTAACTTCACCCTTTAAAGTGCACCATTGAGGGTTGTTAGGATATTCAGAGTTGTGCAACCATCACCATAATCGAATTTTATTTTATTTTATTTTTTAAATTTTTTTATTGTTATGTTAATCCCCATACATTACATCATTAGTTTTAGATGTAGTGTTCCATGAGTCATTGTTTGTGCATAACACCCAGTGCTCCATGCAGACCGTGCCCTCTTTAATACCCATCACCAGGCTAACCCATCCTCCCACCCCCCTCCCCTCTAGAACCCTCAGTTTGTTTTTCAGAGTCCATAGTCTCTCATGGTTCATCTCCCCCTGGTTTTTCCGCCCTTCATTCTTCCCCTCCTGCTATCTTCTTCTTTTTTTTTTCTTAACATATATTGCATTATTTGTTTCAGAGGTACAGATTTGAGATTCAACAGTCTTGCACAATTCACAGCGCTTACCAGAGCACATACCCTCCCCAGTGTCCATCACCCAGTCACCCCATCCCTCCCACCCCACCCCCCACTCCAGCAACCCTCAATTTGTTTCCTGAGATTAAGAATTCCTCATATCAGTGAGGTCATATGATACATGTCTTTCTCTGTTTGACTTATTTCGCTCAGCATAATACCCTCCAGTTCCATCCACGTCGTTGCAAATGGCAAGATCTCATTCCTTTTGATGGCTGCATAATATTCCATTGTATATATATACCACTTCTTCTTTATCCATTCATCTGTCGATGGACATCTTGGCTCTTTCCACAGTTTGGCTATTGTGGACGTTGCTGCTATAAACATCGGGGTGCACGTACCCTTTCTGATCCCTACTTTTCTATCTTTGGGGTAAATACCCAGAAGTGCAATTGCTGGATAGTATGGTAGCTCTATTTTCAACATTTTGAGGAACCTCCATACTGTTTTCCAGAGTGGCTGCACCAGCTTGCATTCCCACCAACAGTGTAGGAGGGTTCCCCTTTCTCCGCATCCCCGCCAACATCTGTCATTTCCCGACTTGTTAATTTTAGCCATTCTGACTGGTGTGAGGTGGTATCTCATTGAGGTTTTGATTTGGATTTCCCTGATGCCAAGCGATGTTGAGCACTTTTTCATGTGTCTGTTGGCCATTTGGATGTCTTCTTTGGGAAAATGTCTGTTCATGTCTTCTGCCCATTTCTTGATTGGATTCTTTGTTCTTTGGGTGTTGAGTTTGATAAGTTCTTTATAGATTTTGGATACTAGTCCTTTATCTGATATGTCATTTGCAAATATCTTCTCCCATTCTGTCGGTTGTCTTTTGGTTTTGTGGACTGTTTCTTTTGCTGTGCAAAAGCTTTTTATCTTGATGAAGTCCCAATAGTTCATTTTTGCCCTTGCTTCCCTTGCCTTTGGCGATGTTTCTAGGAAGAAGTTGCTGCACCTGACGTCGAAGAGGTTGCTGCCTGTGTTCTCCTCTAGGATTTTGATGGACTCCTGTCTCACATTGAGGTCTTTCAACCATTTTGAGTCTATTTTTGTGTGTGGTGTAAGGAAATGGTCCAGTTTCATTCTTCTGCATGTGGCTATCCAGTTTTCCCAACACCATTTGTTGAAGAGACTGTCTTTTTTCCATTGGACATTCTTTCCTGCTTTGTCGAAGATTAGTTGACCATAGAGTTGAGGGTCCATTCCTGGGCTCTCTATTCTGTTCCATTGATCTATGTGTCTGTTTTTGCACCAGTACCATACTGTCTTGATGACGACAGCTTTGTAATAGAGCTGGAAGTCCGGAATTGTGATGCCGCCAGCTTTGCTTTTCTTTTTCAACATTCCTCTGGCTATGCGGGGTCTTTTCTGGTTCCATACAAATTTTAGGATGATTTGTTCCATTTCTTTGAAAAAAGTGGATGGTATTTTGATGGGGATTGCATTGAATGTGTAGATTGCTCTAGGTAGCATTGACATCTTCACAATATTTGTTCTTCCAATCCATGAGCATGGAACATTTTTCCATTTCTTTGTGTCTTCCTCAATTTCTTTCATGAGTATTTTATAGTTTTCTGAGTACAGATCCTTTGCCTCTTTGGTTAGATTTATTCCTAGGTATCTTATGGTTTTGCAATTGTAAATGGGATCTACTCCTTAATTTCTCTTTCTTCTGTCTTGTTGGTGTATAGGAATGCCACTGACTTCTGTGCATTGATTTTATATCCTGCCACTTGACTGAATTCCTGTATGAGTTCTAGCAGTTTTGGGGTGGAGTCTTTGGGGTTTTCCACATAAAGTATCATATCATCTGCAAAGAGTAAGAGTTTGACTTCTTCTTTGCCGATTTGGATGCCTTTGATTTCGTTTTGATGTCTGATTGCTGTGGCTAGGACTTCTAATACTATGTTGAATAGCAATGGTGATAGTGGACCTCCCTGCCGCATTCCTGACCTTAGGAGGAAAGCTCTCAGTTTTTCCCCATTGAGAATGATATTCGCTGTAGGTTTTTCATAGATGGCTTTTATGATATTGAGGTATGTACCCTCTATGCCTATACTCTGAAGAGTTTTGATCAAGAAAGGATGCTGTACTTTGTCAAATGCTTTTTGTGCATCTATTGAGAGGATCATATGGTTCTTGTTCTTTCTTTTGTTAATGTATTGTATCACGTTGATTGATTTGCGGATGTTGAACCAACCTTGCAGCCCAGGGATAAATCCCACTTGGTCGTGGTGAATAATCCTTTTAATGTACTGTTGGATCCTATTGGCTAGTATTTTGGTGAGAATTTTTGCATCCATGTTCATCAGGGATATTGGTCTGTAATTCTCCTTTTTGATGGGGTCTTTGTCTGGTTTTGGGATCAAGGTAATGCTGGCCTCATAAAATGAGTTTGGAAGTTTTCCTTCCATTTCTATTTTTTGGAACATTTTCAGAAGAATAGGTATTAATTCTTCTTTAAATGTTTGGTAGAATTCCCCTGGGAAGCCATCTGGCCCTGGGCTTTTGTTTTTTGGGAGATTTTTGATGACTGCTTCAATTTCCTTAGTGGTTATAGGTCTGTTCAGGTTTTCTATTTCTTCCTGGTTCAGTTTTGGTAGTTGATACATCTCTAGGAATGCATCCATTTCTTCCAGGTTATCTAATTTGCTGGCATAGAGTTGCTCATAATATATTCTTATAATTGTTTGTATTTCTTTGGTGTTGGTTGTGATCTCTCCTCTTTCATTCATGATTATGTTGATTTGGGTCCTTTCTCTTTTCTTTTTGATAAGTCTGGCCAAGGGTTTATCAATCTTGTTAATTCTTTCAAAGAACCAGCTCCTAGTTTCGTTGATCTGTTCTACTGTTCTTTTAGTTTCTATTTCATTGATTTCTGCTCTGATCTTTATTATTTCTCTTCTCCTGCTGGGTTTAGGCTTTATTTGCTGTTCTTTCTCCAGCTCCTTTAGGTGTAGAGTTAGGTTGTGTATTTGAGACCTTTCTTGTTTCTTGAGAAAGGCTTTTATTGCTATATACTTTCCTCTTAGGACTGCCTTTGCTGCATCCCAAAGATTTTGAACAGTTGTGTTTTCATTTTCATTGGTTTCCATGAATTTTTTAAATTCTTCTTTAATTTCCTGGTTGACCCATTCATTCTTTAGTAGGATGCTCTTTAGCCTCCATGTATTTGAGTTCTTTCCAACTTTCTTCTTGTGATTGAGTTCTAGTTTCAAAGCATTGTGGTCTGAAAATAGGCAGGGAATGATCCCAATCTTTTGGTACCAGTTAAGACCTGATTTATGACCTAGGATGTGATCGATTGTGGAGAATGTTCCATGTGCACTAGAGAAGAATGTGTATTCCGTTGCTTTGGGATGGAATGTTCTGAATATGTCTGTGAAGTCCATTTGGTCCAGTGTGTCACTTAAAGCCTTTATTTCCTTGTTGATCTTTTGCTTAGACGATCTGTCCATTTCAGTGAGGGGGGTGTTAAAGTCCCCCACTATTATTGTATTGTTGTCGATGTGTTTCTTTGCTTTTGTTATTAATTGCCTTATATAATTGGCTGCTCCCATGTTAGGGGCATAGATATTTACAATTGTTAGATCTTCTTGTTGGATAGACCCTTTAAGTAGGATATAATGTCCTTCCTCATCTCTTATTACAGTCTTTGGTTTAAAATCTAATTTGTCTGATATAAGGATTGCCACCCCAGCTTTCTTTTGGTGTCCATTAGCATGGTAAATGGTTTTCCACCCCCTCACTTTCAATCTGGAGGTGTCTTTGGGTCTAAAATGAGTCTCTTGCAGACAGCATATCGATGGGTCTTGTTTTTTAATCCAATCTAATAGCCTGTGTCTTTTGATTGGGGCATTTAGCCCATTTACATTCAGGGTAACTACTGAAAGATATGAATTTAGTGCCATTGTATTGCCTGTAAGGTGACTGTTACTGTATATTGTCTGTGTTCCTTTCTGGTCTATGTTGCTTTTAGGCTCTCTCTTTGCTTAGAGGACCCCTTTCAAGATTTCTTGTAGGGCTGGTTTCGTGTTTGCAAATTCCTTTAGTTTTTGTTTGTCCTGGAAGTTTTTTATCTCTCTTTCTATTTTCAATGACAGCCTAGCTGGATATAGTATTCTTGGCTGCATATTTTTCTCATTTAGTGCTCTGAATATATCATGCCAGTCCTTTCTGGCCTGTCAGGTCTCTGTGGATAGGTCTGTTGCCAATCTAATGTTTCTACCATTGTAGGTTACATATCTCTTCTCCCGAGCTGCTTTCAGGATTTTCTCTTTATCTCTGAGACTCATAAGTTTTACTATTAGATGTCAGGGTGTTGACCTATTTTTATTGATTTTGAGAGGGGTTCTCTGTGCCTCCTGGATTTTGATGCCTGTTTCCTTCCCCAAATTAGGGAAGTTGTCTGCTATAATTTGCTCCATTATACCTTCTGCCCCTCTCTCTCTTTCTTCTTCTTCTGGGATCCCAATTATTCTAATGTTGTTTCGTCTTGTGGTATCACTTATCTCTTGAATTCTGCCCTCGTGATCCAGTAGTTGTTTATCTCTCTTTTTCTCAGCTTCTTTACCATAATCGAATTTTAGAACATTTTCATCACCCCCCAAAAAACCCCAGCGCCCATTAGCAATTATTCGTCATTCCTGACCCCACACCCCATCCCGAGCAACTGCTGGTCTTCTCCCGCCTCTACAGCTGTGCCTGTTTTGCCGAGACAGATGGAATTGTGCCGTTTGTGGTCTCTTGCGACTATCTTCTCTTACTTAGCATAGTGACTTCGAGGTTCATCCATGCTGGAGCCTGAATTAGTATTCATTTTTTCATGGCTGAATATTATTGCATTGTATGGGTAGACCACATTGTTTACCCATTCATCATTCGATGGACATCTGGGTTGTTCCCGCTTTAGGGCCATTACCAGTAATGCCGCCACGCACATGTGTGCATGTGTTTTTGTGTGGACATGTTCAGCGGTGGAACGGTGAGAAAGGGAATCCCCAGCTCCCATGGCAATGCGACGTATAACTTTGTGAGGAACAGCCGAACTGTCTTCCAAAGCAGTTGCACTGTTTTACCTTCCCACCAGCAGTGTGGGAGGCCAGTTCCTCAGCATCCCCACCAACACTTGTTTTAGTCTGTCCTTTTCATGCTAGCCAGCTGAGTGAATATGAAGCGGTATCTCGCTGTGGTTTTTATTTGCGTTTCCCTGATGGCTAATGATATTGGCCATCTTTTCATATGCTTGTTGGCCATGTGTATGTCTTTGGAGAAATGTCTGTTCAAATCCTATGCCTGTTTTAATTCGGACTTGATGAAAAATTTTTAAAAAAATTTTCATCAAGTCTGAATTACCTATTTTGCTTTTGTTTCCATTTGTGATTTTTTTTTAAAGCTCCCAGCAACCTAGGGCAAAGGATATTTATCAAAATCCTATACCTATGTTATATCTCATGGAACAAGATGAGCATGTCCATATTACTGGATATTGTGGTTTTTGTAGTAAGACAAGAAATAGAAATATGTATAAAGATTGGGAAATAATAAACAAAGTTATAGTTATTTGCAAATGATATGACTGTATACAAAGGAAAATGCAAGAGAATCCACACTCGGAACATTAATATTGAGGAAAAGCTCAGCAAGATTGTTGAATTCAAGAACAATGATTATAAAACAATTGCATTGCTACTTATAAGCAAAAAACTATTTTTAACTATTAGAAAATATGGAAGAAAGGGACACCTGGGTACCTCAGTCGGTTAAGCGTCTGCCCTTGGCTCAGGTCATGATCCCAGGGCCCTGGGATGGAGTCCGAGTCAGGCTCCTTGCTCAGCAGGGAGCTGCTTTTCCCTCCGCCCCTCCCCCTGCTTGTGCTCTCTCTCTCTCTCTGACAAATAAATAAATAAAATCTTTTTTAAAAAAGTATATAAGATGGTAACAAAACCTATAAAATACCTAGAGATAAATTCAACAAAAATTGTGTAATATCTTGGTGGAAAAAATTATGACTTTATTGAAATACATAAATGGCCTAAAGAGAGAGTTATCCCATATACATGAATGGGAAAACCCAATTTAATGGAGATGTCAATTCTCCCAGAATTAATCTTTATAGATGATGTAATTTCAATTCAAATTCTTTTTTTTTAAAGATTTTATTTATTTGTCAGAGAGAGAGAGAGCAGCAGGCAGAGGGAGAAGCAGGCTCCCCACTGAGCAGGGAGCCCGATGTGGGACTTGATCCCAGGACTCTGGGATCATGACCTGAGCCAAAGGCAGCCACTTAACGACTGAGCCACCCAGGCGTCCCTACTCTCATTCTTTTTTTTTTTTTAAGATTTTATTTATTTATTTCAGACAGAGAGAGAAAGAAGTGGGGGTGAGGAGGGGCAGAGAGAGAAGCAGACTCCTGGCTGAGCAGGGAGCCTGATGTGGGGCCCGATCCCAGGACCCTGGGGTCATGATGTGAGCCGAAGGCAGTCGCTCAACCGACTGAGCCACCAGGCGCCCCCTACTCTCATTCTTGATTGATAGTTTGGCTGGGTAGTAAATGCTATGTTTGCAATAATTTTCGCCAAATAATGTTGAAGGCATTGCTCCATTCCAGTGTTGCTATTAAACAGCCCAATGTGATCCCCTTTCTTGCTCTTTTGTATGTGATCTTCCCCTCGCTCTTTTGAAAGCTTTCATAAACTAACCTTTACCTATGAGTTCCTGAAATATAATGATGATGTACCTCGATACAGACTTTAAAAATAAAATCCACTGTTCTGGGTACTTGGTGGATAGTTTTAAATCTGGAGACGTAGGTCCTTTGGTTCTGTGGAATTTTTCTCCAATTATATCTGATAACTTTTTTCTTTTATTTTCTCAATTCACCTTTTCTGGAATTCTTTTATTTTGACTGTTGGACCTTTTGGATTAGTCCTTTAATTTTCTTATTGTTCAGCTCATACGTTTCATCTATTTCTTTTTATTCTACTTTTTGGGAGATTACCTCAAATCTACCTTCTAATGCTTCAGTTGAGTTTTTTATTTCTGCTATCATAGTTCATCTTTAAGAACTCTTCTTTTTGTCCTCACTGAGCGTTTTTATTTTAAAGCCCATTCTTCTGCAATATATTGTCTTCTTTCCTGAAAAATTGCTTCCTTCTCTTTGTATTAATTTTCCCTAGTTCTTTTTATCTGTTCATTTCGTGTGGTAGAGATTTTCCTCAAATGCTTTCCTTGGCTGTTTATTCATATTTAAAATGTGGTATCCCAGAGCCACTTAGAAATTCTGACTGCATAGGTATGGCTTTCTGACTAGTGGACTTTAAGGTGATCAGCTTTGATGGTTTTGTTGAGGGACCCTTAACTATTCAGTATCTGTGTTTTGTTTTCTCTTGGACTGTTCAGTATCCCTGGGGAAATCCTGAAAGGATTCTTAGACAAAGCCTTGTTAAAGATGAGCTCAGTCCATAATTCACAGGAAGAAGCAAGAGCCAGTAGAAACAGAAATATTAGAAATAGACACCCAAGATACACTTCAATGATTATAAGATAAGGATATCTAAAATGAATAAGATCTCCCAATCTTTAAGTGAAAGATTAAAATGTAGCTCTTTGGAGGTCTGATTTTATATAGGGACTTTATTTCTAACTCTTCATCTGACCTAGCCCAAGCTATTGTTTCTTCTTTCTAGTTGTATTAAAACCTAAGCCTCTGGGCGCCTGGGTGGCTCAGTCCGTTAAGTGTCCGCCTTTGGCTCAGGTCCTGCTCCCAGGGTCCTAGGATTGAGTCCCGCATCAGGCTTCCTCTCAGGGGGAGTCTGCTTCTCCCTCTCTCCCTGCTCTCTCTCTCTCAAATAAATTTTAAAAAAATCTTTTAAGAAACCCAAAAAACCTAAGCCTCTATTTTTCTCAGACTGGTAAACCCCACTAGAGAAGTTCTGGTTCTGGTTTTTTGTTTCATCTTAATTTTTGACCCCTGGGGATGTCTTTTTGTTTCTTATGAGTGTGCATTTTAAAAAAGGTTTTTCTTCCTACTATTTTTTTAGATTGATGAAGTCTGTAGTTGTATTTCTTTTTTTAAGATAAAAACACTATCAGTTTCCATATAGAAGATTTGGAGACTATAAAAATATATGTTAGAAAATAAAAATAAGTGTGTTTTAAAATAAACTTGGGATTATATCATACATAGAGCTTTTATCTTATTTTTTCCACCTAAAAATTAAATTGTGAACATTTTATTTGGAGAAGTACATGCTGTGAGGTCTATATACTCACAGAATTCTCAAACATTTTTCTACCATTTCTGTCCACTGAGCATAGAGAAGGGGCTGGAAAACTGCAGCTCTGATGTTGAGTGATGTCACGCTGTATTGTGGGGCTGTGCAGAGTAGCTGAATCACAGGAAGTGCACGGTGTCCGCTCTCAGTGCCGCCACTGACCTTGTGAGCTGCAGCCCCATGGACGGAGCCTCAGTTTCCTCTTCTGTAAAGTGAGGACATTAATTTCTTGCCCGCTTTCTTCACAGAGTTCAAAGGTGCGTAAAAGCACGAGGAGCATCATAAGGAAGTAATGAATGGTGTTCTCATATAAACGTTAATGTGGGCAGGTTAAAGATAGAGCTCTTTGAGGCAGACTGAATCATTTCCCTTCCCCATCAGTCTATAGCCTCGAAAGATTTTCTGGCACCATATTTCATTATCGAAGGCTAAATGAGAAAATGGACTGTTCTCCACCACATCAAAGGAGAGAAGGAAGCGGGAGACAGCTTGCATTTCCCTTTGGCTTAAGGCCAGGTACAGTCAGAAACAAGAGAGAGAAAGGACTCTCTCCTTGTCTGTCTTGTACCGTCTGTAGGGCTGAGCATTCTGATATGTGGTAAATGCAGGAGGACGTGAAAGGCATATAGTGAGGTGCTTAAGAGCATGGGCTCCTGGGGCACCTGGCTGGCTCAGTTGGTGGAGCGTGTGACTCTTGATCTCAGGGTTGTGGGTTCGAGCCCCACGTGAGGGATAGAGATTACTTTAAGTAAGATCTTTAAAAAACAAAAAAGCGTGGGCTCCTAATCAGCCTCCTAAACTTGAATCCTGTCTGTGACTCAACCTCTTTATGCCTCAGTTTCCTCACATGTAAGAAACAGACATGAAGAGTCCTTGCCTCATAGTGGTGTTGTGAGGTGTCGGTGTGGGCAGACAGGGAGACTTGTTGGTCCTGTGATGAGGGGGGTTCCCCAGGATAACATTCTTGACTCTCTCCACTACTCAGACTTCAATTAATTGGCGAATCTGAAAGAAGATACTGGACATCTCCCTACAGGAAGTAACCATTCTATTCTACTTATCTCTGCCGTAAACTGGAAAGACCCCCCACAGCTCAGGGAGGTCTAAAGTGAAGCGCAGCAGACTTTGTAAATCTGTCAATTCGGGAGTTTCCTTGCCCACATTCTCCACGTTGGCTTGATCAGTGTTAAAGGTGAGACTTTGCTTTACTCTTTTATTTCTCAATTGGTTTAGACCAGGCAAATGATTGTCACCTATTTCTGTTTGGCGTGACAGAGAAGAATGGATTTTACATTGTTAGAGGATTGAGAAAAATCAAAAGAGTACTATTTTAGGACACGTGAAATCTATATGAAATTTGGATTTCAGTCTACTTGAAAAAAGTTGTTTTGGAGGACAGTCACATTCATTTGCCCGTGGCTGTTTTCACACCCCAACGGCAGAGTTCAGGAGTCATGACAGAAACTGTACGGTCTACCACACCTACAAAATTTGCCATCCTCCCCCGACAGAAAACATTTTCCGACCCCTGGTTCAGATTGTGAGACTGTTCATCGGGTCCCCTGGAACGCCTCCATGAGGATTAAATGCATGAATTCACATAACGTAATGAGAACAGTGCCTGGCGTGTGCCTGCCCTCAGAGAGTGTTGCTGTTGCTTCTCAACTGTCTTGGGGGCTGAAAGGATGGAGTGGCTGGAAAGTTCTGGAATTGTACAGCCTCGATTGGTAGCGGTATTGATCATGAAATATCAAGAAGATTGCTACGGACTGAACTGTGTGCCCTTCAAATTCCAATGGTGAGGCACAAACTCCCAGTGGGACTGTATTTGAAAACAGGGTCTTAAGAGAAGTAATTAAGGTTCATTAATTACTTAAGGTTAATGAGGTCATAAGGGTGGTGTCCTCATCCGATGGGACTGCTGATCTTATAAGAAGAGAGCAGGGAGGGGCACACAGAGGGAAGCCCACGTGAGGCCCAAGCAAGAAGGAGGCCATCTTCAAACCCAGGAGAGAGGCCTCAAGAGAAACCAACCCTGCTGACACCTTAGTCTTGGACTTCCAGCCTCCCGACCTGAAAAAATAAATTTCTGTTGTTTCGGCCTCCCAGTCTCCCAGTTTGTGACGGCAGCCTGGGCTAATACAAAGATGGTAGGGACTGAACGGTGACTCTGAAATGGTGAGCACCAAAAACCTCCTCCTCTGCCTCTCGGGCCACATTTGTTGCAGAGGGAGGATATTATGGGCTGGAAGGGATTAAATTAGGACTGTAGTAAATAATATATAACGTAGATGGGAGTTAACTTATAAAATCTTAGAAGTATTTTCTTTTTTAAGCTTAAAATGGAGACCAATTATGTGTGTGGCAGATCCTCTCCCTCCATTGGGAGCCTCAGCGTCTAAAGAGCCCAGGGAGATGTGGGAAAGACACACTCTAGCTGGCTCCTAGAAGTGTATTTTTTTTTAAGATTTTATTTCTTTCAGAGGGGGAGAGAGAGAGAGAGCAAGCATGAGTGGGGGCAGAGGGAGAAGCACGCTCCCCACTGAACAGGGAGCCCAATGTGGGGCTTGATCCCTAACGCTGTGATCATGACCTGAGCTGAAGGCAGATGCTTAGCTGACTGAGCCACCCAGGCACCCCTGTTTGTGTATTTTTACCATCCTAATACTATGATATCCCCCGGCATCATGGTAAAAGCTGTCCCCACTAGAAGAACCTTGACAGTTTCTAGCCGGGCTGTGCATTTCATTTCAAATCTACCCACCTAGTTACCAATCCATTTGTTTTGTTTTATAATTGATTACTGCTTGAGAAAATGCTATCATTTCTATTTTCCTCTTTGAAATCAGGTATCATTATTTGACATTTACGTATCTTCGTTACATAACATGACCTATCTTTTTTTTTTTTTTTTTTTTTAAAGATTTTATTTATTTGAGAGCGAGAAGGAGAGAGAGAGAGAGCATGAGAGGGGGGAAGGCAGAGGAAGAAGCAGGCTCCCCACCGAACAAGGAGCCCGATGCGGGACTCGATCCCGGGACTCCAGGATCATGACCTGAGCCGAAGGCAGTCGCTTAACCAACTGAGCCACCCAGGCGCCCCATAACATGACCTATCTTTTAAGGCATCTGACTTGCTTAATCCTCACGATATCCACGTGACGTAGGTCCCCTCTCATGATGGCCTGGTACGTGCTAAAGAGCTAACTCAGTGGGCCACAGCTGCCCAAACCCTGCGCATTCCACAGAGAGGCCTGCTTCAGGAGGACTGGCCCTTGACTGGCCCCTGGAAGATCACTTCTGAGCCCCTGACACATCCTCCTCCAGGAGAGTGTTTCTGTATGTCCGAGGACCTGGGCCACACAGGGTCAATTTAACCTCGTGGGGCCCAGAGACTGAGTAGCTAAAATCAGTCCTGCGGACGCTGTAGCACCCATGTGACTGCATTACAGGAAAACCCCTGGGTCTCAAGGCTCAGGTGAGCTTCTCTGGGGTGTTGTCATGCCCCGTTGCTGGGAGAATTAAGTGCATCTCCATGTAATTCCACGGGGAGGGACTCCTGGAAGCGTGGGCCTGCCTTCTCTTGGACCTTGCCTTTGATGACCTTGATCTGTATCCTTTCACAGTCGTCCTGTGAGTCGTCTTAGCGAATCCTCGCGCCCCGGGGAGGTTTGAGGGCTCCTGACACAGCTGGCCAGGCAGACTCTCCTAGATCCTCTTCTCCCAGATGGCTTGTATCATAAAATGGAAGCCTCGAGGCACAATTCATTAAAACTCATTCTCACCCATTAAACTGCATTAAAATCTCGAGAAAGGTACATTTGTTGAGCAAAGCATATGTTTTGCTTATAGTTAAGGAACTTGTTTTCACCTGTCTGAAAGCTTTTCTCTATTACACAGCCTGTTGAGTTTTAACAAGAGGAAGAGTGGACATGCCCACATTTTCAGGTCAGTTGCTTCATGTGAGAACACTGTACCATTTGAAAGTGTTATAGTCTGCTGTGTTTAGGACACTGCAAAAATGTAGCTGCTGAATTGTGAATTTCTCTTGTGGGTTAAGATGAAAGAATTTTGGGAAGCAATCCACATAATAACTACAAAAACCGAATCTACATTGAACTTTGTAAAAATACCTGCGACAGGAGAAAATAAGCAAGAACGGTAAACAGGAACTAAATTTGCATCTACTGGACAAGACTGTCATCAGTTGTACCTAATGCTTTGTTCACTAGTAAAGCTAATTTCTTCACAGAATTGCTCTTTGATGAAAGCAACGAATTAGTATTCATAAGTAAGTCATTACCGAATTTAAATAGGGGCCATCATATTTAAATAGGGAGCGGTTTACTTCTCCACTGGTGGTGATTACACAGAATAGAAAGGAGATTATGTAACAATGTACTTCCTCTATGTTCGCTAACTGAACATAATAAAAAAAAAAAGGAGGTTATGTATTTAAATCAGTAAACAGAAAACTCTCCCTTTCCACAGTGGGCAACCCAGGCTAGACTCAGTATAAGTTCCTTTCCACCTGTGGTAGGGAGGATAATGCCACCCCCCCCAAGATGTTTGCATCCTAACATGTGACTGTGTCACCTTACATGGCAAAGGGAAATTAAGGCGGCTAATCAGCTGGTATTGGATAGAGAGATTATCCTGGATTATCCGGCTGGGCCCAATGCAGCACAGGGGTCCTTAAAGGTCATGGGGAGAGACAAAACAGAGTGTCAGAGAGAAAGACAACCAGCCATTGCTGGCTTTGAAGGTGGAAGGGGCCACAAGCCAAGGAATGCAGGCAGTTTCCAGAAGCTCGAAAAGGCAAGAAAATGGGTTATAGAGTGAAATAGTGAAAAAGACCTTGCTGGTGTGAAATCTGGAATCCACTGGTGGCCTTGTTCTTTCTGGATTAGTCAGGGCCCTGCTGGTCCATCCCCAGACTGGGGATGTGTGCAGCACTGGCAGGAAAGGAACTGCCTCTCCTACTGGACTCCCCCGCCCACGTCTGTCCGTTTACTTCTTGCTCCTGGTTATCATTTTGCACAGCGCCCCCTTCTGATACCCCATCTGCTATTTCCTGACCTCTGACTCCAGCTTCACGGCATTCCTTGGCTCCTGATGGAGCAAGAAAATAAAATCACTCCTAAAGAAACAATAGCTGACTGCAGCTAGCCAGGAATTGCTGCGTCTCTGTGTGACTGGGGGAGAGGACCCGGTTGGGTGGGGAGGTGGAGGGGAGCCAGCACAGCTCAGGAAGGGCTGTTCTTCTGTTTAGGAAAGCACATGAATGAGTCTTGATGATCAGGACAAGGCAAGGCCCCCTCCCTGCTGCACCCAGGCTGGCGTGCGGGAGGGAAGAGAAGTAAATGTGTACAATCCTGTAAATGGCAGCCTCCTTGATGTTGTTGCATTTTGGATCCTGGTACCGGCAGGAGACAGAAGAGTTTGGTTTTGTTTGCGGAGGTTGCTGAGACTCAGGGAAGAAAAGAAAAGCACAAGCAGGAGACACGGAGCTTGGAAGGGATGCCCAGCAGTGCGGTGGGAGGCTGGAGGTAAGGAGCAGAGGTGTTCTCCATGCCTGCAATGAGGGGCGGCAGTGACTGGAGCGGGACACCATGTGATCTTCTGAGATGCGGGCTGGGGGACCCTGGCAGCTCCTCAGCTGCAGGGCTGGCCTCTGATTGGATGCTGCCCTGAAACCACTTCCAAGATTCCACCCAAGCCCCCTCTGCCATTCTGCCCACACCGCCGGAAGCCCGTCCTGGGCTCGTGGGGCTGGTTGCTCAGCTCGGGCGACCTGTGCTTCTTAGATCCACCACGGCTCCTGCCTCAGAAAGAGCACAGCAACTCCCTGCAGAGGCTCCACAGACCACAGGAGCCCTCAGAGTGTGCTTTGCTTTGGCCCTTATCCTGGTGTTACAATGACCTAGTCGTTGGGGCTCTAGCCTCAGAGGTCACATCCACGCTCTCTGATGACGCTGTCCGGCACTGCACGTTCAGTTGTCCTTCCCCAAGTCCTACTGTCCATCTTGCCCAGAGATGTGCAGCGAACAGTGAGTTAAGCAAGAGAAGCTGCCTGGCACTCCGACACTTCACTCACTTGAACGGAGAGAAGCAAAGAAGGCAGCTCCCGAGGAGCCGGAACCGGAGGTTGTGTGCGCTCAGTGAGGAGTAGAGCTGTCTGTCTGCACAGACCATGCATGGTGGTGGGGGGATGACCAAACCCTGCACCCTCCACGTCTGCCCTCCAGCTCTCAGCCCTCAGCTCCTAACCTGTAGGATGGAAGGCGGCAGCCTCGGCCCAGGCCCTCACAGGCTGTAAGTACCGCTAAGCACGCCGGAGCCCCGTCCCCTCTTACAGGGAAAGCTTTGCCGCTTTGAGAAGCACAAGTGCCCGCAGCCCGGTCAACCTCAGCGCGGCCTGCTCTGCAGACACCTCAAGGGGAACGGGGCAGAACGGCAGTGGAGAGCGAACTAGGATCAGCAAGTGGGGAGCGGGCAAACACCCTGCTGTCCTGGCAGACCTGGGCGCAGGGGAGTGGGCCTCTCCGAGCAGGGGGTCCTGGGCCTGGGCAGTCTGCGGGGGCTGAGACCTGGGCTCTTCTTGAGAGGCAGGCAGAAATGAAGTGCACCCTGGGGAAAGAACTAACTGGTAATTACTGGGACTAGAAAATGTGAACACAGCTTTAACACGGGAAGGAAGAAGCAAAGAAAGGAAGCGACTTTCAAGAGGTTCGTGTCTTCGTTGTTTTTGTTTTTTAGGTTTATTTATTTACTTTAGAGAAAGAGGGGGAGAGACAGCGTGTGAGCGGGGGAGGGGCAGAGGGCGAGGGAGAATCTCAGGCAGACTCCGCCCCAAGCGCAGAGCCCAACCTGGGGCTCCATCTCAGGACCCTGAGACCATGACTTGAGCAGAAATCAAGAGTCCGATGCTTAATGGACTGAGCCACCCAGGCTCCTCAGTGTCTTAATTTTGAAGGACAGGTCAGGTTGGCTTGGATGAGATGGAAATGGTGGACAGATGCGAAGTGGAGATGCTAAGCTGGTGGAAACCACAGCTACCGTGTGGATTTCTATTCATCTCCCCTACTGTGGAGAGGGTGGCTTTAACAGTGAGGGGCCCTTTACGCACGTGGCCATTGCCTGGCACACAGGCAGTGCTCGGTAAATGTCGTTTGAAAGAAAAACTTCCTAGTTTCATCACAATATTTAGGATGTTCCTTTGTACACAGTATGCCTATTTCAATTAATGTTTAGTTGAACTTATTGTTATCTCCCCACCGCATCGCTACGTTATTAGAATAACAGCTTTCCCTCACAAATTCCTTTGTAATCCAATTAATTAAAATCTTTTTTCTTAGACATTTCTTAACATTCTACATTAGATAATTTAGGTACACTTCTGTATTATCTCAGGAAAGTTATCTCAATTATGTCCTTTTCTGATGGGGGAGACCCAGCTTATAGAAGCAAAAGGACACTACCAAGACTATATAGAATTTATTTATTTAAGATCTTATTTATTTATTTTTAAAAAGATTTTATTTATTTGACACAGAGAGAGAGAGAGAGAGATAGTGAGAGAGAGCACAAGCAGGGGGAGAGGGAGAAGCAGGTCCCCTGCTGAGCAGGGAACCCGATGTGGGGCTCAATCCCAGAACCCTGGGATCACGACCTGAGCCGAAGGCAGAAAGCCACCCAGGTGCCCTAGAATTTAAATGTCAATATTGAATCCTGAGTTTTTCTATTTCTTCCAATGACAAAAAGAAGAGAAAATTAGACAAAAATTACTTAGGAAAATATGTGCAAATTATACATCTGATGAGGATCATATCCAGAATATAGAAAGAACTCTGGCAACTGAATAATAAAAAGAGAAATGGCCCAATAAAAAGCGGGTAAAGGCATAAAATAGTTCTCCAAAGAAGATATACAGATAGCTAATAAGAACATGAGAAGACACTTAACATTAGTAGTCATTAGGGAAATGCATATCAAAACCACAATGAGATACCACTTCATAGCCACTAGGATGGCCATCATAAACAAGTCAGACAATAACAAGTGTTGGTGAGGATGTGGAGAAACTGGACACCTCAAACATTGCTGATGGGAAGATACAATGGCACAGCCGGTGAAAAAAACATTCAGTCCCTCAAAAAGTTAAACATACAGTTACCATATGACACAGCAGTTCAGTTCCACTCTTAGGTGGATACCAAAGAGAATTGAAAAAAAAAAAAAGTCCATACAAAAACTTTCAAATATTCATAGTAGCATAATTCATAATAGCCAAAACATGGAAGCAAATGTCCATCAACTGATGAATAGATCAGTAAAAACAGATAAACAGAATGTGGTATATTCATACAATAAAATGGGATTTGGCCATAAAAAGGAATGAAGTATTGATACATGCTAAAACATAATGAACCCTGAAAGCTGATGAGAGAAAAACTCTCTAAAGACCCACAAGGGAAACCATTCTAGATTTCTTTCTATGTCAGCATGACTGTACATAAACTTTGTTCAACCTAAAAGCCTGATTTATGGCCCACCATGCATGCACTGTGCATCTGCTTTGTGAAGGAGTAGTCTAAAGGAAAACCTTCTTGTCCTTGAGATATTGATCAATGTTCCTGTTCCCTGAATTCCTTGATGACAAAACTCTTGATTCCTGCCTTTATGCTAATCCATAATCTTTTGAGCTTCTACAGAATGTAAAAAGTATATAACCTTGTAAAAACGATTCATTCTCCAGAGTACTTTCTTCCTTATGAAGAGCATATTTCCCAGGCAGCTATCCTAACTTGGGCTCAAATAAAATGCTCTTTCTTCCTGTTGGAGATTCTAAAAGATTTGCTCATTTTGCACTGACAAAGTATCATGCTAAGTGAAAGAAATCAGTCATAAAAACCATATATTATATAATTCCACTTATAGGAAATGTCCAGAATAGACACATTGAATAGATACACAAAATAGATTAGCAATTTCCAGAGGCTAAGGGTCTTGTAATAAAACCCTTACATCTATCTTAACAACTCTAAAAGCTTTCTGGAGGGTGTATGTTTACGGGAGTTACATCCTTATCATGAATTCATATCATTTCAGCTCAAGGTGGAATCACATCTAACAGGTGACTGATGGGGAGAGGTAGTCAGAGATGTGGGAAAAAGGTAGTATAAAGATAGAGGAACCAGAATCATCAGTGGACCTATGAAATGAGTGCCCTGGGAACCACGGGGACAGAACTTCATGGAGCTGAAATGAAATTACGGGAAAAGAGGTGGCCACAGGTTCCTAGGAGCGCTGACCGTGGAAATGAGTGGAAGACAGGAGAGAATACCTAAACACCTGCTCAGGAAGCCTTCTCTCCACACAGCTCCCTTCACTCCCAGACAGCTCTTTTAAAAGCAACTCAGGTTAATGTTAGCTTCAGGGTTTTAGGGATGTGCAGGCAAGGGAGAAGAGGCAACATGAATCTGGACGGAGAGCCATCTATCTAGAAGATTTATATGTTGCTTCAAGGAGAATGAACAAAATTCAGTGAAGAGAAATTGAATTCAACTTCTTTATCTGATGAGGGCTGGGCCCTGCACTTTGAAACACATGTCATGTCTCAGGTAGATGGAGTGCAGACGGAGATACATCTTGGCCGTTAGCAGGCAAGCTGTTGCAAGCACATGCTTACTCTGTGTGTTCACTTGACTGAACTCTTCTAGAGAATGACAAGAAAAGAGTGCCTTCCACATACAGCTCTAGGGGCACAAATCCCAGAGCCTGCATTTGTAATTGGGCTGGGCTGAGGTTTTTAGCTACCACTCAATGTTACCTTTTCTTCCTACAAGAACAGTTAAAAAGATGCAGGCTAAGGGACATTCGTATTTCTTGCTATTTTCTGCAAAGAAAGAACGATTAAACTCAGTACACTATTTTAATTGCATGTGCCCACCAAGCATTTATCCTGTGCTCGTGGCATAAAGGCAGATCATAACCTGGGATCATGACCTGAGCCGAAAGCAGACGCTTAACCAACTGAGCCACCCAGGCGCCCCTCAGATCCTCCTTTCTTGATAATTGAGTAGAAACCTAGCCTGTGTCTCAACTATCAATCAAATTTTTTTTTCATTGCCAGGAAAAGCATCTGGTAAGCCCCTTTTGGTTCTATTTATTTCCAGATCTTCAAAATGAAAGTTCATCTAATGCCAATGAGCTTAATATCACTCAATAGAAGAGCACTCCCTGGCCCGGAGGGCCTACTTCGCCTTGGCTCTCTGAGAAGATGCAAAACCTAAACCCCACAGTGTTCAAGCCTGCATACTCTACAGAGGAAAGATGTTTCAGCAGACATGCCTCCAGTGGGCTTTCCTTGTCAATCATGATTTGCTGGATGTTCATACAACTGGGTCTCTGGTCTGAGCATAAATTCACGTAGGCATAAGAGCGTCTCTACATGTTTGAGGGGAGAGGAAAATGAGAGAGCAGGGGGTTGCTCATTGCTGGTGAATCTAGTACACTGGAATCTTATTCTCAATTTGTCATGGTAACCTGAACTGGGAAACCTGAGCTTTGTCCCTTAGAAACCACCAATCCTGTCCTTTTACGGTACTGAAAGTCGCTTTCTGCTAATTATCCAGTCAGATTCCCTTTCCAAATGATCTCCTCCAGGAAGAAGGGCAGGGTAATAGCACCCAATCCAACATGCCCTGGGGTGGGAGTCAAGACAACTGTGTGCAATTGAATCTAGTAACGTCACTGTGACATTTTAGGGTACATTCAGGGACTAGAGGATCAGGGTGGTAAAAAGTTTGGGGGCAATCCCATAACTAGATGGGATGGAGTGAGTATCCCAGGCTGAATTTTACCAATTCACTGAAAAACTCTTTAAGGTCCCCGTAAACCTGTAAAATATGGAGAAATATTTGTTCCCTTGCTTATTCTCAAGATGTTGGCCTTGCCCAGCTTCAGTTAAGGAAAGGACATCTGCTGTGTATTTTCTTCACCATTAAAATTCCTGAGAGTTTTGGATACTTGATGTCCTTCACCCATAGCAGTTTATTTATTTTTTAAATATTTATTTATTTGACAGGGAGAGAGAGAGCACAAGCAGGGGGAGCGGCAGGCAGAGGGAGAAGCAGGCTCACCGCTGAGCAGGGAGCCCAATGCGGGGCTCGATCCCAGGGCCCTGGGATCACAACCTGAGCTGAAGGCAAATGCTTAACTGACTGAGCCACCCGGGCGCCCCACACATAGCAGTTTAGATCCAACTTCATCGTTAATTTACAGGCCAGTTGATAGACCCAAGTATCATTTTTGGGAGGCATGATCTGTGTCAACATACACAGGGCATTACTGAATGAAAAACACTTCCTACATATACAGTGGAATATTCCTCAGCCAAGAGAAAAAGGAAACCCTGCCATTTGGACAACATGGATAGCCCCTGAGGACGTTATGTTGAGCGAGAAAAGTCAGACAAAGACAAATATGTATGATCTCATTTACATGTGGAATCCAAAAAAAGCCAAACTCACCAAAACAGAAAGTAGGACGGTGGTTACCAGGGCCTGAGGATTGGGGGAAATCAGGGAGATGTCGGTCAAAGGATACAGACGTGTGACTGGAAGATGGGTAAGTTTTGGACAGCGAATGCCCATCACAGTGATCACAGGCAATGATACTACATTACACACATCAAAGTTGCTAGGAGACCAGATCTTAAATGTTCTGACCACAAAAAATAAATGGTAATTATGGGACGTGATAGAGGTGAACACTGAGCGAACACTCTGGTGGTAATCACAGCGTATGTATCAAATCAGCACGTTGTACACCTTAGACTCATATAATGTTAGATGTCAATTCTATCTAATTGAAAAAGCACATTTCTTAGCTGCATGCCAAACACCTACATCAGCTTTGATGACAACAAGCTTTTAGGTTAAACCTCTCAAATTAATAAAACTGTGATATCAGTCCACTATTAAGTCAATTAGCAAAGACTCAGGCTCTCTTATCTATTTTGAGAGGGAGGCAGGCTCCCAGCTGTGCAAGGCCTCTTAGGCCGTTACTGAGGATTTTGATATTTTTTCCCAGGGAAAGTATTTCAGCAGGGGAAATCCAGGATCTGATGTGGGTTCTGAAAGATCACTTTAGCTGCTGGATTGAGGATGAATTCAAGGTGACAGAGTGGACTGGGAGGGAACCAGTGGGGGTGACTGACGTATATGCCCTCGGAACGGGTAATAGTCGGATATGCGCGTCATAGTACACACATGTGCGTGCACGCGAGCGCACGCACATGCACACACACCCAGCTAGCTGTCTGTGTGTGGAGCTCTACAAGCAGAGGGTCGATCGGCCTGCCTTCGCAGTAGAAACAGATGCACTGGGCTCACCCTCGGAAGGGAACCGTGTTCAGCCCTCATTCTGGGGCTGTGCCCTGTCCGTGAAAGCGGGCTCACCAGCCTGTCCCGGTGCAGACTCTGTGGGCACCGGGGCCAACCCTGATGCATGGAGAGGCAGGCTGTAGCTGAAATGCCCCATGGGCCATTCAGGAGAGGGCTGGGAAGGCACTTCTTTCCTTCAGCGGCCACGTTGCTTCCTTCCTGTCTGGCCTTGGTTTGTGGTTCAGTTGCTGCGGGCTCTTCACCCTTGCATGACCCTCGGGGCCTGCAGAGCCCCGGGATGCATCACACGGAAAGAACAGGTTCTGGATTTGTCTGCCCACTTGGGAGGAAATGGGGTAGCCCGGCCCCTCCCCGGGGACAGGGAGCGGCAGAAGACCACGAGCACACAGCATGCTCCAAATGTGATGGTAAAAATGCTGTCGCATGTTTTCAATTCCCAAGGACACCAGCTTTAAAGACTGAAGGCAATGCTCGTTTTTGAGGATGAGCGGCCTTCTGAACGTGAAAGGATCAGGTGGCTTTGATTTATCATCATCATGAGAAATGGGAGTTGTTTTTTTGTTTGTTTGTTTTTGTTTTTTTAATCCCGCTGCTCTGCAGGAAATGCTTTGAAGTGCTTGACAAAGAGCCCTGGTCTCACCGGCCATCCCTCTAGGCCCTGGGATCAGGTAGGGGGGCCAGCCCATTATTGTCTTGCCAGCCCGAAACCTTGAACTTCTTGCGTGTAGGAGTAGCTTTTAGCTACGGACATTTCCACCTGATGCCTTGCTATGCTCCTGTGGCCCGACAAGCTCCCGCTTGGCTTGATTATTCAGGGCTCCAGTGTTGGCCTGTCTCTCTTGTGAGGTCTCTGTGCTCGACATCCCCAAGATTCTGGAGGCAAAACCCGAAATGTAATGCTGAACTTGGACAATGAAGCTCACCCAGAGGAAACACACCTGGACGCAGGCAGTTCATATTGGGAGTAGGGGCCCTCGGGGTGACAACGAGCCCCACTGCCAGTCACCTGAGCTTCGGTGCTTCCTATGGCTAAACTTGATTTTTGTGTGTATTTCTTTAAGCTCTATTTTAATGCTTTCAGAAGCTTAAGCAGGACAGGGGGTGGGGGGGAGCAGTTCTGAGAAGTGGTTTCGCATGAGGATCTACAGGGGTACCAAGGGTGGCAGCTCATCCCTCCTCTTCCAGGCCAGACGTACAAGCGTGCTGAGACACCGTGGCCCTGGGGCCTGGGGGGGCCGCCTCGGGTCCCCAGCTGCCTCGGCCAGCTACCCTTGTGGTGCCCTGAGGTTTGCGCTTCCTGTAGGGGGTCTGCACGCCTGAAGATGGTCAGCACACATGGTTCCAGGCCGCGCACATGGGCTCGCCCAGTTCTTAGGGACCTGGATGCCCCCCAGCGAGGACCTCTTGAAGCCGGATTTCTCATGGCTGCCAGCTTTCGGCTCCGGCTGACCTCCGCCAGGGACCGTCCAGTCGACAATTCCTCCCACACCCTGAGCGCTGCCACGGCTGCGCGCTCTGCTCCGTGTCTCCAAGAGCAGGTGTGGCATCAACATGCCCCGGCCTGGCGACGACTTTTAGGATGCCTGACTTAGGAACTCCCCCGACGTTTAGAAAGGTACCCTGGGAATATACTTCTGGTGCCAGCAAGCTTGGCTGGCCAAGAACAGAGAGAATATTCCATGAAAGAGGAAACACCCCTTTTCCTGGCTTTTTGCCAGACCCTATAGGGAAGTGGGTCAGCTGAACTGTCTCCAGCCGGATGCAGTCCCTCCTTGTCAGTGTCCCAAGGGTAAGCGACGGGGTCTTTTATCTGGGTGGCATTTTACAGCATGTTGTTGCTTTGATTATTAACACCCCCCAACCCTTAAGGAACTAATCAGTTTGTTTGCTTACTATGTTTTTTATGCTTTGCATAAAGAATAATAGAATTTTGGGGCACTGGGTGGCTCAGTAGTTAAGCGTCTGCCTTCGGCTCGGATCCCAGCGTCCTGGGATCGAGCCCCGCATCAGGCTCCCTGCTCCGCAGGAAGCCTGCTTCTCCCTGTCCCACTCCCCCTGCTTGTGTTCCCTCTCTTGCTGTGTCTCTCTCTGTCAAATAAATAAAATCTTAAAAAAAAAATGATAATAGAATTTTGGAATTGGGATGAATCCCATCCTAGTTCCTAAAGCGTCACTACCTTTTACAGTGAGGCGACGGAGTCCTGGGGGTTAAGGGACTGCTGAGGCCCCCTGCTGCATTCGCTGCCCCTCAGGGGGCTCCTGCCATGCGGCCCCCACACAAGCCTGGTGCAGACATCTCCCTGGCAGGATGCGATTTCAAGCTCTACACAGTGGTGCTGGGTTAATGTTCCATCTGCACTTAAGTGTCTTTTCTTTTAGAGTTTTTGAAAAAGTGTATTAAAGAATTCGGGGTCTTTGTGCATACACATCTTGGGTGGGGGATGGAGGGTTTGAAATTAATCTGAAAAACGATAAACAGAGAGTGAACTAGGGAGCCCGCTGGGGGGCGGTAAATGGATTCCATGCTATGTGGGCCTCACAGACCAACTACTGGATCCTTCCTTCCCCAACCTCCCCTCCCTACCCCTTTTCCATCATAACAAGAGCTGCCATTTGCCCACCGGGTATTGTACAAGACCCTCAACCCTCCCAGTCACCCTATGATGTAGGAATTATTATTCCCATTTCACAGAGGAGGAAGCCGAGGCTCCCAAAGTTGAAGCCACTTGCCCCCAACCACACAGCTTAGTGAGTGGCAGAATTGTATTTATCTGATTCCAAGGAGTAGAAAGCCACTCTTTCCACTTCAGATTGGTGAACACATCACTTTGCATCTCAGGGCCTTGCTAAAGTCCTGCGATGCAGAGAGGTCCCACCCCATAGTCTCCCTGCTTTATGCAGAGGACCTGTGCTGGCAAGACCGACCCCTTTGTCTACCTGCAGAACTCTCCTTCCGATTCCGGCAGCAGGAGGGAGGCCATGGGGTTTTTCATCAGGTCGGCCACTGCAGGGTCCCTGGGTGTCACATAGAAGAAAGGAACCCCAGTGCTGTTGTTCAAGGGGCCATCGCTGATGGGCAGGCAGTTCCCAAACGGCAGTCCTGGGATCTAACAAACAGCGAAAAAGGCTTTTTCAATGCAGGGTTTTGGATTGATCTGAGGCAGGAGCTTCCCTTGCGTCTCTGGCCAGGAAATATAGCCACGAGGATGGCATGGCATCACCATGGTTTCGACAGGTAGTAAATGAAGGCACAGTGGTTCCCAACTGACCCAGTTCACCCAGGGATGGCTCCAGAATTTCTACAGAGGAGCTGAGCAGGGGCATTCTGTTTGGAAGAACAGCTAGGGGGTTATTTTTGAAGCTCCTGCATATACATAGAAAAATGCTCCCTTTACGAAATTTAAAGTTATTTGTGGGAGGGGCGATGAAATTTATGGAGGGGTTCTAGAACCTTTCCTACAAGCTGCCCGTGGAGGCCCCACTCTCGCAAGGTTTTGAAAACTTCAGGGATAGAACTTAGGTCTTAACTTTAAAATCTTATGTGATTTTTGGACTCCGGGAACTTTCTATTACTGTTTCTTTTAGAGCCACACCATTTTCTTTTTTTTTATTGTAATCAATATTTCATTATATAATTCAGCAACTCACCCTGAAGTCACAGAAACATGCTACACTCATTTTTGTTCATGGTCATCCTGTGGAGGAGGTGAAGTTCTCAGACATATGTGCAAATATTTCTTAGGTTTTCCCAAGCCCTGCTGCGTCCTGCATCCCAATCTTCATGAGCTTTATTTACCCTTCACAGAGTGCTCTTTATTGTCACTGAGCTCAGAACTCAGGGGCTGTCTTTGCATAAAGCGTTATATGGTAGCGGTGTGTGTAGACTTGGAATAAGGGATCGCTTTCATCTTTGAAGAAGACACAATGTTCAGGAGTCTTCCAAAATGGTAATATAAGTTCAATTCACAGATTCTGTTTTTCAGCTTGTCATAACTGCCTAGAGTCATGCTTTGCACACGTGATGTGTACATGGGAAATGTTCCCTGAATGTATTGAATTTGGATTAAATGTCAATACTGGAAAGGGGAATTCCTAACAAAGCTAAGAAAAGAGATGTTGAAAGTCAAAGTATCTTCAGTACATTGGCACTAGACTTTTAATTGCTTGTAACAATCTGTGTATTTTTTTAAACATTCACTCTATCTTTTTTTTTAAGTTTATTTCTTTAAGTGATCTCTACATCCAACGTGGGGCTCAAACTCACAACCCCCAGATCGAGAGTCGCATGCTCTTCTGACTGAGCCAGGCACGCGCCCTGAAATAATTTGTGTTTTAAACCAAGATCAGCTTCATATTTAAGCTTCATATCTGTGTAAGGTGTGTCTTAGGAGCATAATACATAACTGTGAGAAACCATTTGGATGCTAGTGGTTAAGACTTAAGACCACTGCCATCATCAGAATAAACTTACTTATTTTTTAAGAGTAAAACAAGAACTTCAAAACTACATAGTCAACCACTAAGTTTCATATAGGAGGAAAGCAAAGTGGACAACCCAGTGACTTGGCCAGTTTCCAGATGGGTGAGACCCCCCAGTGACCTACACATTCCAAAAAAATTGGTTTTGCATAAATTCAATAGGATTTCAAACTACCTCCCTGTAATAAAACCCTTATATGGATCTTACCAGACCTGAAAGCTTTCTGGAGGGTGTGTAATTATGGATGGCACATCCTCATATTTATCCATGTCATTTTGGCTCAAGGTGGAAACCTGGCTAACAGGTGAGTAAAACATTTGCGAACTGAATGATAAAACTGCAGCTGAAAACAGCTCATTCCAGCATGTATACACTTTGCACCCTAAGCCTCCTTTCCAGAAAAATTCTTGAGTTCCATATTTCAAAATGTCAATTTCCACCACAGACCCCATGGTGTCTTTCTCCCAGTCCCCAGTGTCAGTAGGTGACGGCGAAGTTCGGGTCTGTTGGGTGCCGCGGGCTGGGAGGCTGCCCGCACCAGTCTGATGCCGAAGGCGGGTCTGGCTTCTTCTGTGCAGGTGTCGGGTCAGGCGCTGCTTACGTGTACGCCTCTTTGACCACCTCCAGACTGCACTTCAGGGGCCATCCACCTGGCAGGATGCCTGGCTGTCAGCACCCTCCTCCCCCTTTCCCGGGTTAAGCAAAGCACAGTCTGGTTCCGTTATTTATGCGCTGTCCACCGTGCAACCCAGCCCGCCGGGCACGTCTGTGAGACCCGGGGCGGAGCACGGGTGTGGGTGGGTGGGTGGGGGGCGGTCGCCAGCGTTTCCCCGTCCCCAGGCCACCGCGAGGCACGCACCTGCAGCCGGCTCCCGGCGGGGCGGCTTACCTTCTCGTGGGCGGACACGGTGGCCAGACAGCCCCAGGCGCTGGCGTGGGCCAGGAAGCGGGCGGTGCCGGGGCGCAGCCTGGGGCCGCTCTCGCGCCGGTAGGAGAACATCCCGGGCGGCGCGGGGGGCGGCCTGGCGCGGGCGGCGCCGGGCGGGGGCGGCAGGTGCGCGTCCTCCTTGTGCGCCGAGGCCGGGAAGCTGCGCTGCCAGATGCTGCCCGAGTCCTCCAGCAGCGCGGGCAGCGCCTCCTCGGTGGAGGCGCTGTCCAGCTCCTCGTCCACCTCGTTGGTGACGGCCCAGGACACCGAGCTCACGATCACGTAGCCCGCGGCCGGCGACAGCAGGGCGCTGCAGCACAGCAGCCAGGAGAGGCGGGTGACGGGCCGCGCGGGCCGCTGGCCGCGGCGCACGGACATCTTGCAGCGGCGCGCCCTGCCGCGGGGACCGCCTGGAGCGCGCGGGCGGCCGGCGAGAGCGGCAGCGCCCCCCTGCGGCGGACGTGCGGAACTCCGGACTCGGCTTCCGACCGCCTCAGGATTCCCGGGCGGGGTCCTCACCCCGGGAAGCCCTCGCCGCCTCACGCCCGCCGTGAGAAGTCCAGGCTCCCGGGAAAGCAGATTCCACTCGCACGCTGCACGTCCTGCAGCCGCCGTGCGCAGAGCCCTCACCGCGTGCCAGGTCCGGGGATGGGCTCGTTTCCTGTTGGATGGCACGGGTTCTGCAGCCAGACGGTGGTGGGCGTTCAAATCCCGAATCAACACACTCCCCTAGTCACCAGCTTTGTGACCCTGCCAAGTCACTTAACCTGTCTGTGCCTCAATTTCTTTATTAGAAAAACAAGCAAACCACAGTATCTAGCTCAGAGAGGTGATGGATGGGACAATTAAATAAGTTCACCTCTGCAGAGGCTTAGAACAGTGCGTGGCATGGAGCAGGCGTTATATTTTGGTAATAGACAAAGGTAGAGATTGTTACCATTTTATAGAGGAGTAAACAGTGAAGGTAAGATTAGCACCGAGTCAATCTGATGCCAAAGCCGATTCCCTTGCTCTGTAAGGACAATGACCGTCTTAACGCTTTGCTCGGACAGGAATGCATTGCTGCCAGTTCATCTGAAAGCAAAATCAAATGTTTACATTATCAACCAAAGTAAAAGGGCGCAGACACCCAGAGACAAAGTAGCTGGGATGGACGAGGCAGAGAACTGTATGAATGTACCACAGTTAAGCATTCTCTTATTGGTGGAAATTTGGGCTGTTTCCAATAGTACAGTTTTATAGATAACAACATAATTCTATATCATTTACACTTTTGAACCTCTGCTTATGGTATTCCCTTATCTGCCCATAAGGAGACATATTCTGCTCTAGATTTCCTATCTAAAATCTAATAGTCCTACTTCCAATTTGTTATGGATCAAAGTTACAAGAATTAGCACCAGACTTTTTGTAGACATTTTGGCAAATGTTCCATTGTGCAATAACCAGACGAGCCATTGTCTACCCTGCCCTCCATCTACCTCCTCCTTTTTCCTTCTCTTCAAAGCCATTTTTCTTTAAAAATGTGCACATCAAGCTGGCCTCCTCCCATCCCACCCCAAACACCCTTTCCAGGATGCCCTCTTTCTATTGATAGTCTCAGGGGCAGTTCTGGTATTCTTCTCCCCGCGATCTCGTCTCCTCCCGTGGCTCTGCCGTCCCTATATACCGCTGACTTGCCATCTCTCTCCCTCGCCCCCAGAATGATGTGTGCCATAGTCTTGCAGAGGCGGTATAAGCAAGTCGTTAAAAACATGGGCTATCTCAAATGACTTCAAATGAATTCACATCCTGTTCTATCACCTACTGGCCGTGTATGCAAAATAAGGACAGTCGCATCTATCCCAGTGGCCTAGGAGAAGCACAGAGCAGACCCGCCAGAGATGCACAGCGGTTTGCTCTTCACATGCTCCGCAGGGAGCTGGGCAAGTCTGGCGGCTGACTCCGTCCACCAAGGCTCTTGCTCTTGACGGTGAGGGGTTATGTCTTCCTTTGAGGCTCTGGTGAAGGTGGACGTTTTCCTCCGCCAGCCCCAGCACATGATGTGAAGAAGAAATGCCGGATTCTTACTGTTCATTGCCAGCAGGAAAAAGTCTAAGCTCCTTAATCCAGTGTATAGGTCCCCTGTAGCCTGGTCCCTGCCTGTGTGTTTGTCCCTGTCTGTCCCCACTGCATCTCCCTCCCAGACTCTGCTGCAGCCATGCCAGCCTCTTTGTGGTGCTATAGTCAGCGAGCACCCGCACTTGCACCGGGTAGATAATACAATTAACATTTTGATCCATTTGTATCCTCACTCTTTATCCCTCTGTTCATTCATCAAGCTACATGATAACAATTCAAAAATATTTTAAGAGATAGGACATATGCAGCAAATACATAAAATACATATGTATAATTTAAAAAATCACTAAAAAGAAAATCTGTTAAAATCACTCAGTGAGGAAATATTACCATGACCATTATCAGTTCCCCAGAAGCTCTCCATCTGCCCCTCTCCCCAAATCACAATCCCCTGCCTCCTCTCCTGGAGGTAATTACTATCTTGACATTTGTGATACACATTTCTTTGCTTCTCTTTACAGTTTGACTTCCTATGTATGCATCCCTCCATGCTATAGATTCATCTTACCTATTTTGAACTTTATATAAATGAAATCATACTTGATGTATTTTTTTGTGTCTTTGTATATTCAGTCAAAATTCTGTTTGTGGGAATCATACTTGTTTTGTTGTTTTTGGCTATATATGGCTGTATAGTATTGCATTGTGTAGCTATATGACCATTTATTCAAGTATTCTCAGTAGATGTTTTAATAGGTTTTCTTATTCAGATAGGGTGAGGCCAGCAGATCAAGAGATGACAGCCATGGCGAAGGTCATTTATTCTACTCATAGATCCCAAGAAAAGGGATCTTTGACCAATGAGGACAGGAGCCAAAGGATAAATAGTCCCCATTTCCAGGTCACAGGTGGACAATTCACTTCACACAGCTTCTCAGAGGGTGTCCAGCAGGATTGAGCCCCAGTTGCTCACAGTGCTAACAACTCAATGACACCCCCTTCGAATGGCTTTCCTTTCTAATCATTCTAGTGCGCCACTCCTGTTCTTTAGGACTACATCCCAAGAGAAACTACCCGAGTGCCAAGTCCTTGTCTAGACCCAAGCTAAGGCGCTGGTACACACATTCAGGAGTTTCTCTAGAGTGTATACCTTGTTGTAGGATTGCGGCTTGTGCGGTATAAGTATGCTTAATTTTATTATGTAATGTCAAACTTATTTCTAAAGTGATCGTACCAGTTTACATTGCTGCTATCACTGTATGAGGGTTTCTACTGCTCCACAGTCTCACCAACACAGATTATTGTTAGATTTTCTGGGTTTTGTCTCCTCCCCCCCCCAGGCTGGTGGATAAGTAATGAGTAATTTTTATTTTATTTTATTTTTATTTTTATTTTTTTAAGATTTTATTTATTCATTTGACACAGAGAGACACAGCGAGAGAGGGAACACAAGCAGGGGGAGTGGGAGAGAGAGAAGCAGGCTTCCCGCCGAGCAGGGAGCCCGATGCGGGGCTCGATCCCAGGACCCTGAGATCATGACCTGAGCTGAAGGCAGACGCTTAATGACTGAGCCACCCAGGCTCCCCGAGTAATTTTTATTTTAATGACTAATGTGGTTGGTTGATCACCTTTTCATCCTTTTTTGGCCAATTGGATATCCTCCTTTGTGAAATGCCTGTTAATGTCTTTTGTCCATTTTTATTGGGTGGCCTGTGGGTTTTTTTTTTTTTATTTGTAAGACTTAATTTTATTTTCTGTATTCCAGTCTTTTGGTGTTGAAAAGTGCCAGAGCTTGTCTTTGGGTAGTTGTTAATGCTAATATTTTTACCTATCAACTTCACGGGGCTAAGGGAGGCACAGACAGCTATGAAACATCATTTTTGGGTGTGCCTGTGAGGGTGTTTCCGGGAAGACATTAGCATTTGAGTTAGTAGATGAGGAAAGAAGATGGGTCTCACCAACAGGGGTGGCATCACTCAGTCCTTGAGGGTCTGAATAGAGCTGAGACACCCATCTTCTCCTGCCCTTGGACATCAGCACTTCTGGTTCCCAAGTTTTCAGTTTCAGGCTGGGATTGACTCCATTGACACCCCTGGTTCTCAGAGCTTTGGGTTTGGACCCGGACTACACCGCTGGTTTTCCTGGGCCTACAGCTTGCAAATGGCAGATCTTGGACTTCTCAGGCTCCATAATCACATGAGCTAATCCATGTTGTTCTATGTATCAGTAGTGTTTTCCTTTTTATTGGTGACTAATATTCCCTTGTGTGGACATAGCACATTTGTTTATTCATTCAAGAGTTGATGGATGCTTGTGCTGTTTCCTTTTTTTTTTTTTTTTTTTGCCATTATGCATAAAGCTGCTAATAACATTCACATCCAAGTCTATGTGGGGACACATGTTTTCATTTCTCTTGAGTAAATACTTAAGAACAGGATTGCTGGGTTGTATGGTAATTATAGGTTTACCTTTATAATAAATTGTCAAGCTTTTTTCCCCAAAGTGTCTATACCAGTTTGCATTCCCACTGACAACACATGGCAGTTCCTGTTGCTCTACAGCCTGGGCAACACTTGGTATTGCGTGGCTTTTAATTTTAACCATTCTACTGCATATGTAGGGATGTTTCACTGCAGTTTTAATTTACATTTCTCCAATGATTATTAACATTGGGCAGCTTTAAAAAAATAAAAAATAAATAAAACTGAGCAAATCTCATGCATAAGTTAAGCCTTATGCCCAACTGCTCAATAAAAATATGTATTCTCACCAAAAATAAATATATTGGACAGATTTTTATGTGCTTACTTACTTTTTGTCTATCTTTTTAGGTGAAGTATCTGTTTAACTCTTTATTCATTTAAAAATCTGGTTGTGTCTTCCTATTGTTGAGTTGTGAGAGTTATTTTATATATTTTCCATACCAGTCCTTTGCCAGGTATGTGTTTTGCCAATATTTTCTCCCAGTTCATGGCCTGCATTTCCATTTTCTTACCAGTGTCTTTTGAAAAACAAATATTTATAATTTTGATGACATCTAATTTATCAATTTTTTTCTTTCAGGGTTTGTGCTTTCTGTATCATTTCTAAGAAATCTTTGCCTGACCTAAGCCCATGAAAAATATCTTTGATGTTTTATTCTAGAAGCTTAATAGTTTTATCTCTTACATTTAAGTCTATAATCCATTTAAAGACATTTTCTGTATATGGGTGAGGTTCATTTTGTCCCTGCACAGATCAAGTTGACCTACCACTCTTTGTTAAAAAGACTATCCCTTCTCCTGACTTTCATGTAATTATTGTTTTAATGCTGTATTTCTCTTAATTCAATGAGACATTGTTATTATTCTTTTATTCAGTCCATACTTATTTATTTTTAAATATTTTATTTATTTGAGAGAGAGAGCTTGAACAGGGGAGAGGGGCAGAGGGAGAGAATCTCAAACAGACTCCCCACTCAGCATGGAGCCAGATTTGGGGCTTAATCTCAAGAGCCTGAGATCATGACCTGAGCTGAAATGAAGAGTTGGACACTTAACTGACTGAACCACCCAGGCACCCCTAGCCCATATTTATTTGGATTTAGCTACATATTCTCCAATTTCCTCACTCTTCATCTTTTCTTGTATCTCAGATCTTCTGTGATCATTTTCTTTCTTACTGAAGTATACCCTTTAGAATTCCCTTTAATGAGGGTCTATTAGTGGCAAACTCTCTTTTGTTTGAAGTTTACTTCTCTTTCACTCACAGAAAATATTTCCCCCGAGTATAGAATTCTAGCAATAGCAATGTCTTCAACACATGGAAGTTATCATTCCACTTTTGGTTTCCATGTTGCTACTGAGAAGTCAGATTTCAGCCTCAAGGCCACTCCTTTGAAGATGGTGGCTCTTTATTCCTCTTGTGGCTTTAAAATTCTTCTCTATGTCTTTGGAATGCATCTAGGTGTGGGTTTCTTCCTTCCTCCTTTCTTTCCTTCCTTCTTTCATTAGCAACATTTTACACCTCTCTGGTCTCTAACCTGTCTTTCATGTCTGTGTCTATCTTTGTGTTACACTTTCGATAATTTATTGTTGTGGACAGAAGCTTTGTGTCCACCCCCCACCCACAATTCATAGGTTTGGGGGTTGCCAGATTTGGGGATAAGGCCTCTAAGGAAATAATTAAAGTTAAGTGAAGTTGTAAAGGTGGGCTCTGATCTGATAGAATTAATGCCCTAATAAGGACACCAAAGAACTCTCTTTTTTCCCGTGTATGCGCACCAAGGAAAAGCCATGTGATGGCATAATGAGAAGGTGGCCATATACAAGCCAGGAAGAGAGCTCTTACCAGAAACTGAATCAGCTGGAGCCTTGATCTTGGATTTCCCAGTCTCCAGAACTGCAAGAGTAGAAATTTCTGTTCTTTAAGCCACCCAGCCTGTGGTGCTTTCTTATGGCAGCCCAAGCACATGAATACAATGAATATACTGAAATGGGTTTGTCCCTTATCCTACTGATGGATATTAGTCTTGTTACCAGCTATTGTCTACTATAAATAAAGCTTCTATAAGTACCCTTGTACAAGTCTTTCTGTGAATATAGGTTTTCTTTCTCTTGGGTAAATACCTAGGAATAAAATCGCTGGCTGATAGAGTAGGTATATGTTTATACAAAACTGTGTTATGGGCTGAATGTTTGTGGGTCCCCCGCCTTCATATGTTGAAGCTCTACCCCTCATTATGATGGTATTTAGAGATGGGGTCTTTGGGTGGTAATTAGGGTTAGATTAGGTCATAAGGATGAGGCCCTGTGATGGGATAATGGCCTTACAAGAAGAGGAAGAGAGAGAGTTCTTCCACCCACCTTCCTGCCCCACTGTGTCTATGCACCAAGGAAAGCTGTGTAAGGACACAGCAAGAAGATAGATAGTTGAAACCAGGGAGAGAGCTCTCACCACAAATCAAGTCACCTGGCATCTTGATCTTGCACTTCTAGCCTCCAGAACTGTGAGAAAATAAATGTTTGTGGTTTAAGCCACCCACTTTATGGTATTTTGTTATGATAGCCCAAGCGGATGGAAACACTGTCAAACTGTTTTCCAATATGATTTTTACCATCTTATAGTCCCACAAGCAGTGTGTGACTACCACATGAGGTCTCTAAATGATGCATGTGGTCATAGCACTTAGCCAGAAGGAGCTATTTTGAATTGGAACTCAGTTACTTGGCTTACTAACATTTTCCAGAGATTTTAGTTTGTTTACTGTAAGCAATCCAGAACCATCTGGTATTTGCTGCTATCGCAAAGGACTCTCCCACTAGCAAATACTCTCAGGTTTGGTTGCAGGAGACTGGCCATCGGTATCTTTACAAGAAGATATGACTAGTAATGGGAGAGAATGGGTTGCAGATCTACTGCTCACCTTTACTTTCCACTCACAAATACTTTGTCAAGAACAATGAGAGGCATGTGGTCAGAGGTAACAAAGCAAGGTTTAAAGTTTGGGGCTGGGAATGTACAAGACGCGCCTGGGATGCCTTCTCGAGTTAGAAAAGAAACAGAGCTAGAAAAGATTAATGGGTCATGTCAGAAAAACACAGGGAGCAACTCAAAAGGTCTTCCACTGGGAAAAGATGGAATAATTTAAGCATCAAAAAGAATAATGGTGGAAGGAAGTTATTTTAAAAACTAAACATACATTTATTTACCGTACTCCCTGGCAATTGCTCTCCTGGGCATTTCTCCCAGAGAACTAAAACCATATGTCTCCCACAAAAACCTATATACATCAGTGTTCATCGCAACTTTATTTGTAACAGCCCCAAAATGGCAGCAACCCAAATGTTCCTCAATATGTGAATGGCTAAACAAATGGGTATACCCATACCATGGAATACTACTCAGCAATAAAAACTGATATATGCAACAACTTGGGTGGATCTTATAAACATTATGTTGAGTGAAGAAAAAGTCCCAGACTCAAAAGGTCACACATTGTATGATTTCATTTATATAACAGTCTCAAAATGACAAAGTTATAGGGATGGGAAACAGACTAGTGGTTGCTAAGGGTTAGTGATGGTACATGGGGGGTGGTGTGTAACTATAAGGGGGTAGCATGAGGGAGCTCTTTGTGATGGTGGAAGAGTTCTGCATCTTGGTTGTGGTGGTGGTTACACAAATCCACATGTGATAAAGTGTCTTAGAACTGTACACACACAGCACCAATGTTCAATTCCTGCTTTTGATGTTGTACAATAATCCTGTAAGACGTAAGTACAGGTAATGGGTACACTGGTCTTTTGAGTTACTAATGATTAAAAACAAAAACAAAAGACAAATCCTCAATAGTCATCACTGGGCATCTGATTTATTCTATTTTTTTCTAAAGCAAAAATAATCTAAGCATTTATCCTGCCTTTCCTCTTATATTTCAATTATATTTCAAGGTAACCAAACCGTTGATGAGGGAAAGATTTTCTTTCTAGAAAAATTCTAGCTAATACAGCTAGAAGGAATTAGAAAATTAGGGAAAAAAATCATTTTGCAACCCCTAATGGAGCAATCAATATAGGCAACAATAATCAATATATAAAATACTAAGTGAAATTTTGAGTGGAATCTTATAGTGGATACATCTGCCTGGCAACACTTGAGCCCTGTGATCAATCTTAATTCTTAATTTCATCAAATGTGGGACAAAGGACAGTCTTAGTCTGTTTGGGCTGCTATAACAAAATAACATAGACTAGGTGGTTCAAACAACAGACATTTTTTTCTCACGGTTCTGGAGGCTGAGAAGTCCAAGATCAAGGTGCTAGCAGGTTTGATGTCTGGTGAGGGCTCTCTTCCTGGCTTGTAGACGGCTATCTCCCTGTGTTCTCACATGGCCTTTCCTCTTGTTCTCTTTTTATAAAGGCACGAATCCCATCATGAGGGCCCCACCCTCATGACCTCATCTAATCCTAGTTGCCTCCCAAAGTCCCCACCTTTAAACACTGGGGTCTAGGGCTTCAACCTATGAATTTTGGAGGAACACAAACATTCAGCCCATTACAGTGACATCAAGTATTTCCTGATGTGATGTAGTAGTGTGTACACAAGTAGGAATTGCAAAGGGTTATCTATGAAGTGTTTTAAAAAAATTTGGCCTGACCTATGAAATGGGAGAAGATATGTGCAAATGACATGTCGGATCAATGGTTAGCATCCAAAATCTATAAAGAACGTATCAAATTCAACACCCCAAAAACAAATAATCCAGTTCAAAATGGGCAGAAGACACAAACAGACATTTTTCCAAAGAAGGCATCCAGATGGCTAACAGATACATGAAAAGGTGCTCAGCAGGGAAATACAAATCAAAACTACGATGAGATGCCACCTCACACCTGTCAGAATGGCTAAAATTAACAACTCAGGAAAGAACAGACGCTAGTGAGGATGTGGAGAAAGGAAAACCCTCCTACACTGTTGGTGGGAATGCAAACTGGTGCAGCCACTCTGGAAAATAGTATGGAGGTTCCTCAAAAAGTTAAAAATAGAGCTACCCTATGACTCCACAACTGCACTACTAGGTATTTACCCAAAGGATACAAAAATACAGATTTGAAGGGGTACATGCACCCTGATGTTTATAGCAGTATTATCAACGATAGCCAAATTATGGAAAGAGCCCAAACGTCCATTGACTGATGAATGGATAGAGAAGATGTGGTGTATACAAACAATGGAAAATTACTTAGCCATCAAAAAGCATGAAATCTCTTGTCATTTGCAATGATGTGGATGGAGCTCGAGTGTATTATGTTAAGTGAAATAAGCCAACCAGAGAAAGACAAATATCATATGACTTCACTCATATGTGGAATTTCAGAAACAAAGCAGATGAACATAGGGGAAGAAAAAAAAGAGAGGGAAGCAAACCATAAGAGAGTCTTAACTATAGAGAACAAACTGACGGTTGTTGCAGGGGAGGTAGGTGGGAGGATGGGCTAAGTGGGTGATGGGGATTAAGGAGGGCACTTGGGATGAGCACTGGGTGTTGTATGTAAATGATGAATCACTAAATTCTACTCCTGAAACCAATATTACACTATATGTTAACTAACTAGAATTTATTATTTTTTTGTTATTTTCCATAGAACTTTTATTTTTTATTTCTTAATTTAATTTTATTTAAATTCAATTAATTAACATATAGTGTATTATTAATTTCAGGGGTAGAGGTCAGTGATTCATCAGTTGCATATAACATCCAGTGCTCATTAATCATGTGCCCTCCTCAATGCCCATCACTCAGTTACCCCATCCTCCCCACCTACCTCTCCTACCCTCCAGCAACCCTCAGTTTGTTTCCTATTAACTAACTAGAATTTAAATAAAAACTTGAAACAAACAAACACATAAAAATTTTGGCTTGAATCCACCCAAGCATCTACTTTAACTTCTAGATAACAGAAAAACAGAATGCAATGGAACAAGTTACATAATTCAGAATGTGGAACACTCCATGGTAGGTATGAATAACCCAGTTTCTTCAACAAATAAATGGCATGAAAAATTATGGGTGTATGGTTATAGATATGAAAAGATTTAGGAGACATAAGATGAGGTACAATGTAGGGACCAACTGTTAAAATCTATTATTGAGGTAAGTAGAGAAATCTGGATATGGGCTAAGTATTAGATGATATGAAAGAATGTTGTTATATTTATTAGATGTGATAAAGACTTTTTTGCTAGGTAAAACATTCTGTTACAGAGACATCCTGCAGTATTTACTGTTACAATATGTGCAAATCATGTATCTGACAAGGGACTTGTATCCAGAATATCCAAAGAACATCTACAACTCAATAACAAGAAAACAAATAAGCCTCTCTAAAAATATGCAAATGGGGTGCCTGAAGTCCTTGGCTTCCCCTCATGCTGTCTTGCAGGGTAGAGTTGGTGGTGTGCCAGCGGCTCAGTGTGTTAAGTGTCCAACTCTTGATCTCAGCTCAGGTGATGATCTCAGGATGAGATCCACTCGGCACAGAGTCTGCTTGAGATTCTCTCTCTCCCTCTCCCTCTGCCCCTTCCACTGCTCACATGCTCTCTCTCTAAAATAAATAAATACAGGGACGCCTGGGTGGCTCAGTTGGTTAAGCGTCTGCCTTTGGCTCAGGTCATGATCCCAGGGTCTGGGAATCGAGCCCCGCATCGGGCTCCCTGCTCAGCTGGGAGCCTGCTTCTCCCTCTCCCTATACCTGCTGCTCCCCCCTGCTTGTGCTCTCTCCCTCTCTCTCTCTGTCAAATGAGTAAATAAAATCTTAAAAAAAATACATAAAATCTTTAAAAATAAATAAATAAGAAAAAATGTGCAAAGATTTGTTTTTTTTTTTTTTTTAAAGGTATGGACATTTTTTTTTTTTTTTAAGATTTATTTATTTATTTATTTGAGAGAGTATGAGAGACAGAGAGCATGAGAGGGAGGAGGGTCAGAGGGAGAAGCAGACTCCCCGCTGAGCAGGGAGCCCGATGCGGGACTCGATCCCGGGACTCCAGGATCATGACCTGAGCCGAAGGCAGTCGCTTAACCAACTGAGCCACCCAGGCGCCCTGTGCAAAAGATTTGAATAGACATTTCTCCAAAGAAGATATGCAAATGGCCAATAAGCACATGAGAAAATGCTCAACATCATTAGTCATTAGGGAAATGCAAATCAAAACCACAATGAGATACCACCTCACACCCACTTGGATGCCTATGATCAAAAAGGCAAGTGATAGATATTGGTGAAAATGTGGAACCGTTACCCATTTCTGATGGGAATATAAAATGGTGCAGTCACTTTGGAAAATAGTTTGGGTGTTCTTGAAAATGTTAAACATAGAGTTAGCATATGAACCAGCAATTTCATTCGTAGGTATATATACCCAAGATAAATGAAAACATATGTCCACACAAAAACTTGTACACCAATGTTTGTAGAGGCCTTATTCAAATGGAAATGACATTATTTATGTTTCCATTCAGGGAAAACAACCTAAATATCTATCAAATGATGAATGGATAAATGAAATGTGGTTTATCCATACAATAGAATACCATTTGTCAATAAAAGGAGTGGTTGCTAGGGGCTGGGAGAAAGGGAGAAGAGTGAGTGACAGCTTTCTCCCTGAGCTGATACACACAGCAACCTTCTTTGAAACCTCCTGGATGTGGAGCGGGGGTGGGGTGGAGAGGGCAGAGGCGCATTTACTTCTGACTCACCCTTACCTGGAGTGTATAACCCTTCGGATGTTCCAATTTGTGAGGTCTGCTATTTGACTCCCTACCCTGGGTGGGTTCTGGTATTCGGCTACTGCTCTCTTCACCCTAAGAGGTCATCAGACCTGAAGTTCAAAGTTATGTAGATTGGAAAAAGTAGACTTGGTGCTTGGCTTATCCCACTAAAGTCCACTTTCTCTTAGATTTTGATCTGGAGATTTTTTTTTTTTTTTCCTATCTAGTCAGCTTTTTGATGCTTTTAAGAAGACGTTTTCTATTTTTCCCAATACAGATAGTAGTTTTCACCTGATAAATTCATTCAAATAAACAAGCTTGCTATATTTCTGAAACCGATAATTGATTTTAAATCCCTTAATAATTTTAAATTCATGGCCATTAACTTCAAGAAGCCACTGGGGCTGCCTGGTAGTGCTACTCAACAACTCTGATTCATTGTCCCACCCTTCTAGAAGATTCTCACAATTTCTTTTTTCCTACTTTCTTCAGCTCTCTTTTTCAAATTACACCTTCTGAAGGAGACCTTGCTGGCGAACCCTATAAGTAACACCTGCCTCCCCATCACTATCTCCCTTATTGCATGTTATTTTTAGTATTATACTTAGTAATAGCAATCACTACCTAAGATATCAGACTTCTGTTGATTAGTTAAGTGTTATTCTTCTACCAGGAATATAAACTCCAGAGGAGCAGGAATTTGCCTGTTTAGTTCCATGATGATCCCTGATGCTTAAAGAGTACTTGATAAAAGAATATACATGACAAATATTTAATTTCGGAACACATCGCCATACATTTTAGATCAAATATCTGTGTTTGCAAGATCTGTCTGCTGCCAGAATGTTAGTGGGCTTCCAGTTTAACATCATCGTGGGTGCAATTTTATGTTCCAAGATCTATGTGCTATTTGATGTGCTTCTCTTTTTGCAAGCACCATATTGACACTAGTGATGGGCCCTGGGAAGATTTCTGTTTGTACACGGTCTCATTAGTATTTCTATTTCAGATGACTGTTCCAGAAAATACTATTGCCTCCATGGCAGATGGCTGAGTGAGCCCAGCTGAGGTTCACGAGGTCCAGCCCAGATCAGCATAACCGTCCAAGCAACCTGAGGACCGGTGAGGAAAAATACACATAGTGTGGCTGTTTTAAGCCATTAAGGATTAGTTTGTCATGCCCAAATTGTGAAGTGATAGATGGTGCAAGCAGAAAACAATCTTTGCCATTCGCTCTGTGAATTATTTCTGGCTCTTGGATAAAAACCCAAGTTTGGGGAAGGGGCCAGAGGGAGCTCCTATTTATGCTCATGTTCTTGTTCACATCATAGACCACCAGGTCACTTTCGATCATAAGACCTGTTACGACTTCAAATCCACTTCTTTATGGCATAAGTGAAGCTGTCTTGATCTAAGGGTGACTTGGTTTACATTTGGGTGGCCATATCAAAAGGATGCCCCAAAGCTGCTGCGCTCAGTGCTTATAGATAGGAAACCCTTAATACTAAACACTTGCAAAGACTTACCAAGAGTGTTCCGTCTGGACAAGGCTACTCTTTGGTGATCTAAAGAGCTCTTTGAAGACCTTGGACATTAGCTCCTGCTGTGGCAAGGCTACTCATTGCTGGGGAGCCTCTTCCCCGCCAACACCAGCACCTCGGCTCTGCTAGCATGGTGCTCTAGCAACAAGACACTTTCAATCTGGGCTGGCCGCTGGACGTCGGCTCTTGGGTGGCTCAGCCGACTCTTCTGAGAACCAACTGGTGGAAACGTACCCCTCAATTAAATTTGGACTTTCTTTCTTTCATCTCCCTTTTGCCTGGGACAGTAATGTAATTAATCTATCGCTGGTTTGGAGTATGTTCTTTCTTTATTGGCTCATGAAGAGACATTATCCTGGATGCGACTGGCTTGTGACATATCATTATTATAAATTATAATTCCCACAGTGAAATTTCGTTAAATAAATTATTGGCAAAGACAATCTCAGTCTCTGAGCATAATTTGCCGTGAATGAAACAGGAACCATCTCTATTGAGTAATTAGAATGTCCGATCCAATGTAATAATCCAAATGTCAAACTTTATTAAGGATAAAAGCGGTCTTCTCTCTCCTGGCTGAGAACTGTGTTGGGTCTTGAGGCCTGAGGTGAGGGAGGAGGATGTGGTTAGATTCTTGGTCTCCTTGCTCGGCCTCCTGCCTCAGCTCATCAGGGAGGTGGATTGAGTGGGAAAAACAAAGATGTATATGGCAGGCGCAGTCCCATTTCCACATCGGTGCTCGTTGGCCTCGGAGGCTTTCTAGCCTGGCTCACTGTCTCTTGAAATCTTGAAATCTTCTTAGCCATTCTCCCACCAGGAACCTCCAACACAATCCCCATTACGTGTGCAATGCCTTCTATTTTCATAAAGCAGAAAAGTAAATCAAATCATAAGCTTTATGACACATTTTCACAAGGTGAATGCACTTGTATGGCCACCCCCCCAGCCAAGAACTGGAAACACTATGAGGGCCCCAATAGCCCCTTCTGCTCCTCTTTCTTACTACCCACCCTCATCCCCTACCCTAACTTCTAACCCCAGAGACAAACAATTCAGACTGTTGCCTTTGATAAACCTGGTTGGCTTTTTCAAGGACGTTATGTCCTCTGCTACTCAGCTAATCAGTTTACCCCCAAATATGCAAACAAAATTCACTGTTCCCAGACTGATACATCTTGGTACTACCTTTGTTCCTTGACGCAGTCTCCCAACCCTCTACTTATGTGCGAGCAAACAAAGGATATGCAAGGTCACTGAACAGTGAGCAAAGGAATATCTCTGAGTTAGTCTTTGACAAACAACTCCTCCCAGAGAGCTTAAGTAATGACGTAATATATTAAGTGTAGGGGGAGAGGGCCTTGAAAAATGATTACTTCTTTAACTATAAAGATGAATAATTCTTAATGAATCTAGAGACAGAGTTCTTAATGTTTCTTTAAAATTTCCAAGCGTTTAGGGAAATTTAATTCATTTCTTAAATAACATGAGATCAATAAAATATTCTCTATTATCTCCACTTATGCCAGAAATCATGTTAAGCATGAATTGTTAAATTTCTTTTAAATATTATAATCAGTTACATAAAAATTGATCTGGTTTAATGAGGCTCTATTCTTAGTTTCAACATTTCTTAGGATTTTGCAACAAAGAGAGGAATAAAAAGTGATTCAAAGCAGGATATCATCATTTGTTGCAGACACTGTTGGGTTCAAAATTCGACCTCACTTTGGAATGTTCTTAATGGACCAATGTGTAAGCTAAACAGGTGGTATCAAATTGCATTTTGTCTGTTCCTCACTGTCTGAGGGGATCTTTCTGCAAATTCTCTTTCAATCAAGGCACTACCAAGGGGAAGAAAAATGTTACCATTGGCCTTCTACTCCTGGTATCAGTTTGTATTCTTCAAACTTTATCTTTCTCTAGAGATCTATCTATTTCTCTACTCCCAACAAGATTTCTCAAATTTCTCTTCTGTTAAGTTCCCAATAAACACACCTGAAAAGCCCCGAAGAAAAGCAACAGAGGCAAAAATTATTCTCCAAATCAGTTTATATGATTCATCAAAACTAACTCCTTGAAATACATATAAACACAATACATACAATGCTACCTCTATTATGTACATAAAATCTTCTTTCCTACCAATACAAAAGCTTTAGCATTTAATATATTTTTAAGAGTGAAAATCTGTGTTTTCTTATGTCCTATTCAAATAAATAATCATATATTGCATTGCTTTCCCTGAAAAAAAATATTTTCAGAGCTTTGGGGTATATCTGATACGTGAATTACAAATTTTTGTCCATCTTTTAGGGTTACAAGGGCTTCTTGTCCCACAGGAAGGCTGAGTTTGACCGTGCTTTCCGTGGCCTTGTCCTCCAATAATACCTGGATGAGCTGCAAGGGGGAAATGTTTAAAAGACAAAGATAGAAAAAAAAGTTATTCCCTGTTGCGGGACCCACCATTTATATTCTACCATGACCTCGCCCCACCCTTGGACCTCAACTGGAAGCTTCTGCATTTGTTCCTACTACGGGATATCCTAATTTCTTTGAGGAATGCTCGGGGCCTGATGAGGACTTCAGGGAAGGAATCTCAACCCTGGGATGGTGCAAGAGAGAGGGGCCATGGGGGGTGAGGCGGGTGGGCTCTCTTTAGGAAAAGGAATGGGCCTGCGGTTGTTTGTGAGGAGCTGAGATCAAACCAACACTCTTCCATTAAAGACACGGGAGAGTGTGGATCCGTTGTGAAAATCAAGAAGGAACCTGTGAAATGTTTAAGGGGCTCCTATGTGGCTGCAATGCTCATCGCTTTGGCTGACTTCCAGATGGATACCAGTCCCTGCATTCTTAGCTCAAATTCCCACATAGACCCTCCCTCCACCATCCATCAAATATACCAATAGATAAGGGGCGGGGGGGGGGGGCATGAAAACAGTCATTGGTTAAATTAACACTCAGTTGGGTAGTAATAGATTTGAGAGATTCACAGATTCTAGTGTTAACTTAGTGCCCACTCTTGGATAAGCCATCTAACTTGCCTGAGCAAGGCTTCCTATCAGAGAAACCAGGATACTAGGCCTTCCTTCCCTTAGCTCTGATGGTACTGGGAAGATTAGCAATTCCTCGGACATGAATACTTTCAAACTGATAGAGACGTATTTTCTTGGGTCTGGTTTCATTGATAACCCCCTCCACCCCCATAAGGAATATATTTTACAAAGATGTACACAAAACAACTTCAAACGCAAGGTTAGTGAAAGTATTTCTCACGCTTTCTCCCTAAATTTGACAATAACCATCACCACCCAATGAGAGGATGTTTTTCTTCTCTCTCAAAAAAATCGTCTTTACCTTTGTCCTATAGCTAAAGAGTCCCTTGTTTTTAAATATTTTTGCCATGCTTTAATCCTTGAGTACATGCCCTAAAGTGAAAAATGTGTGGTATGCTTTTATTTATTTATTTATTTATTTTTTATTTCTAAATATTTTTTTAAGTGATCTCTACACCCAATGTGGGGCTCAGACTCACAAGCCCAAGATCAAGAGTCACGTGCTCTACCAACTCAGCCAGCCAGGCGCCCCCATGTGGTATGTTTTTAAAAAGAATATTCCTTATTTAATATCTGTGATTTTTTACTTTATTCTTAAACACTCCTGGGCACCTTCCTATCGTGAATGTTGCTGGAGTGTAGAAGAGTGACAGATGGATACGGCAGTCCAGAATACTGACTCTGGATGTTATCATAGGTGCAGGGTAACACTAAATTGTTCAAAGAACGAGGAAGCCACAGATGTGCCGCTGAATGGGGTGGTTAACTCGTGGCAGATGAATGCAGATGGGACACCGAGGGTGTGCTTTTTTGTTGATGAGGAGTGCAAATGCTGAATAATGAATGCAATAAAAATTAGATGAGCATAACTTTTTGGTGTTAGAGCGTTTAAGTCATTATAGCTAATTCAGCAGGCATGCACAGACAGAAGCAGGTTTAATTAATCTCTAATGCATATTACCTTGGGTTATCTGACATTCATCTGCCTGTATTGCTTTATTATGTAGTTCAATTAAGTATTTAATGTCTTTCTCCATTGTTTCCACCAATTAAATATAAGTCAAACCCCACTGCAATAAACTTTGGAGTTGCTAGGGGATTGGGTGGAGTGTCGTGGAAAGGCGCTCAGATTAAGTTTTTTGGAGAAATAATAATGATGACTAATGATTATGGGTTCTTACTCTGTTCCAAGAATTTTGCAATGATTGACTTATTTAAACTTTATAACAGCCCTATGGAATTAGATATTATTATTCCCATTTTGTAGATAAGGAAGCTGAGGAACAGATAAATTAAGCAACCTGCCCAATGTTCTCAGCTAAGAAGTGGAAGATGGGGCATTTGAACCCAGAAAGTTATGTACTACAATTGCCCACTTACATTCCCAAGTCATCAGACTTGAAGGTATTTTTAATTTATTCCCAAGTCACTGCTTTTGGAATTAGAGTACATGGTAGCATCTTCTGGGGAGAGAGAGGGTGCTAGGAAGGGACAGTTTTGCAAGGAGAGCTACAGAGGTTTGAATCCCTGCTCTGTCAATTACTAGTGAGGTGACCTTGGGAACATTACTCCACCCCTCATGAGCCTCAGTTATGCTATCTGTGAAATGGGGGCAATGATGGTACATCTCATTGGGTTGCTGAAACGATGCATTTAAATGCCCAGCACAAGGAGCTGACAGTGTCTGCTCTCCACCAGCTTCTAACTGTGGCCAAAGAAGTAAAAGTTTACTCCCGGTTACCTTGGTGACTAAGGGGCATGTCAAATTGTCTACAGTCCTAGCTCTCTCCCCAGCCAGTGAGTGGAGAGATGTACACACTTGGAGCTGAGCATCCAGCACAATTGCTTGTCCTGTTAGGGTTCCATAGAATGCTCCAGAGTGTACTCAGGGGGGCTTCCTACTGGCCAGCCCTTTCTGGACCCTGTTGCCAGGACAGGGTACATCGTCCAGAGGGTCAGGGTGCAGGGAGAGACATTCCACTGGGCACAGCCTGGCCAGCTGGGTCTAACTGGGCCTTCTCTCTACCCAAAGCCCTGAAATACCAACTCGTGAGTGATGCCCTAATTGTCCCCAGCTGTTGTTTTCCTAAGGCGGCCCAGCTCTCCTGCCCCTGCCATGGGGTCCCTGATTTGAGGCCAGTATGTCACTATATCCCTATTTCATGCCTATTTGTCATGTCTGCTTCACAGATACACTCTCAGAGGAGGTGAGTTTCTTATTTATAGACACACGTCTGAATCTACTCTACCAACCATATCAAAGGCAGCTAGATATATGAACTTACTATTGCAAGGTAAGAAAACAAAAACCAAAGACAGAGAATTTGTAAACCTGAGAGGCATCTCTTTTGCTCCTGCTCATATTATTTTTGTCTAGTAGGTTGTTCCATCCAAGTAGTGTTCAATAACAGGGTTCTCTGGGGGGTGCCTGGGTGGCTCAGTTGGTTAAGCATCAGACTCTGGGTTTCAGCTCAGGTCATGATCTTAGGGTCCTGGGACTGAGCCCCGTGTCGAGCTCCCCGCTCAGCAGGGAGTCTACTTGTGGATTCTCTCCTTCTCCCTCTGCCCCTCCCCCTAATCACACTCTCTCCCTAAAAATAGATAAATAAATCTTTATATAAAAAAAATTAACAGGGTTCTCTGAACTCTGGAGTACTTGGAATGACGGTTTGTTCAGCAAGGAAAGGTCCCTTGGAGGTTGTGGTTATTGTGAGGACAGTAGGGTATGGACAGTTTCAAGCTGTGACTCATTTCCATGATCAAGACCACTGTTAACTCAGGTGAAGGGCAAGGCCTCTGCCTGGGTCTCCTACTCAACTCAACTCCTCATCTCAAAAGAGGAAGGAACTTGAGAGTGCGAAAGAAATACTATGCAAAGTGGCTAAACTTCCAAACATGTATAGAAATTTTAGAAATTAATACTAAGGCAATTTTTTTTTTTTTTTTTACACCAGGTACCCCCGCTTCCTCGGTCAACAGAGGAGTTGCAGTTGCTTGTTTCATCAGTTTGGCTCCACTTTCTGGCACTCAGAGAGGGCCCCCTCTCTGACCTCTGCAACCTGTGTCCTATTCTCCTTGGGGCATGGATCACCCTCCTCTGATCTCGTGTTGTGGGAGAAGAATGGACTGGAGATCAGGCAGGCCAGGACTCTAATCTCTGTTCCACTGTTTACTTGCTGTGTGACTTTGTGCAAGTCACTTAGCTTCTCTGAGCCTTAGTTACTTCAGCCATGGCATGAAAATGGTAAGAGCAGATACTCTGCAGGATTGTATGGCTTTGAGATAATGCATATAAACGGTGTATAGTAGGTGTTAGATAAATAGCAATTCTTTTTTTTTTTTTTTTTTTTGAGGTGGGGGAAAGAGGCAGAGAGAATCTTTTTTTTTAAAGGAGGGAAGGGCAGAGAGAGAGACAGAGAGAGAGAATCTTAAGCAGGCTCCATGCCCGGTGTGGAACCGGACATGGGGCTCGATCTCACAACCCTGAGATCAGGGCCTGAGCTGAAATCAAGAGTTGGCCACTTAACCAACTGAGCCACCCAGGCGCCCCAGCAGTTCTCAATTTTATATCTTTCAGGATGCACCCCAATTCCATCTTTTCAAAATCCAAAATACCAGAGGTGCTGTCAGTGCTTCTCTCTTAGTCTAGTTAGCTCAGTCAGTCTAACCACCTGGTAAGCTGTGGGAAGGCAAGACCCAGGCCATCCAAATATTCCACACCTCTGAGTGTGCCAGGTACCTATCTATGCACCACGAACCTGAGCCAACCAGTGATCAACAGATAAGCTACTATAACCACCTCTGGCAAAATCTCCCAAAGCAAAGACGGATCTAGAACCGTGTATCGTCATTTGGACAAAGTGATCTTTATGGGTTTCCTAACCATGTGATAGTTCTCAGTCCTTTGCAAAGACTACAGAAGCTGGGGCCCCTGTGTCTGTACCTTATTGCCCGTGTCACTGTCCACCAGGAAGCCCAGGACCCTGAGAACCACACTGCTCACACCCATGGGACATCGGCTCTGGCCCATGTGTTTCAGGGTCACCCAGTGTGGATCCACACTTGGGCTTTCATACTCCTGAGATGGTGAAGAATCTGGAGGGTGGAAATATGCCTGGTCTGGCTGGACAAGAGACTGATCATCTGGTAGCATTTCCTTGAGATGTCCCCCGTCGTCGTCCTCCTCTTCCTCTTCTATGCATGACTGAAGTAGATGAGTCACAAATTCCAAAAGCAGCAAATGGAACAGATGCCAAGAGCCTACATTGAAATAACAACCCCAAATGAATAATTAGATAGACAGATGGACAGATAAACCGATCACTATGGAATTACCAACTTTTCTGGGGCTTTTAACTTCTGTGTACTGGGGCCTTCTCACTCCTATAGCAGATCCTGGGGGGTCCTGGGCAGGCATTCCGTACCCGTGAACCCCAGCAAGGTGGCTTTTGGGACAGAAAGCACAGACAGCTAAATAGCCTGAGCCATGAGAGGGAACTTAAAGCCCATCTAGTGTGAGGTGGGAGAAAAGCAAATCCTACAGAGAAAGAGGTGCCGTTCCCAGAGCTGGAGAATGTGCCCCTCAGCCCCCTATGGTTGGCACATGGGGCAGTTAAGGGATAGGCTGGGAGGAGACGTGGAGGCAGAGTATGGATGGGAGCCAGCTGCCAATCAGAGGCTGGAAATGTAGCACCTGCAGGCCAGGCATCAGGGAGATCATGAAGGGGAGACAGGAGGGCATGTGACTCAGCTGAACGCTCCAAATCCCAAGGTCTTTGGTGTTCCAGGAAAGAAGGATAATTAATGTTCAGCTGAAAAGCAGGGCAGTGTTGAGGGGAGGGGGATCTGGCTTATTGCTATCGTTAAAAGATACTTTTTTTTTCTAAAAATTTTATTTATTTATTTGACAGAGAGAGACACAGTGAGAGAGGGAACACAAGCAGGTGGAGCGGGAGAGGGAGAAGCAGGCTTCCCACTGAGCAGGGAGCCCGATGTGGGGCTCGATCCCAGGACCCCGGGATCATGACCTGAGCCGAAGGCAGACACCCAATAACTGAGCTGCCCAGGTGCCCCAAAAGATACTTTTTTAATGAAGGTAAAACCACGGCTCTCTACAGATATAAAATGAACATGTGTCAAAGATCTCATGTAAGTCATTTATTAAAGAGGAAGTTCGTAAAATGTTGCCAACTTGTTCAAAGGAGAATTCCAAGCACTGAGCGTGTATAGACAGTAAAGATGCCCCACAGATCTGTCCTCAGGGCAGTAATCAATAGCATCCACCTGACACAATTAGTTTGCATTTCCCCGGGGGAGAATCATTTGCATTATTATTGATACAATTTAGAGAGTTGTAAAATAACTCAAATACATGAAAGCTGAAGATAACTCAGAAGGGTGTGCTGAACCTTCTGCCTATTTCAAAGCCTTTTGTCCATTTCCAGCAAACTTTTGTCCATTTCAAAGCCTTACGCAATGTTTGTTTTTCCGTGATGGATCCCAGTGAGACAGGATGGCCTGACCTGGTCTGGAATAAGCTTGACCAGCAACCCCTGGCCCATTTAACCACGTGAAGAGGAAAAACCAGTGTAAATACTTTTTGGGACATCATACGGAGGTCCAAAGAGGGTGTGTGGGTAGGGGGCAATAGCTTCAGGGCTGGGTTTCTTATCAGGAGCTCAGCACATGAGCTCCGCTCCCTCACTTTGCTCTGGGAGAGCATTAGCATAAAGCAGAGTCATTTTGGACTTCACTAAAGGGGAGAGTCTCATTACCAGTGGGTGTCACCTCCATGGATGACAGGTGACAGCAGCCACCCTCGAAAGAGTTCCAGAGTGTTGGTAAAACTGGTCTACGATAAAGCTTGTCTTCTCTTCCTCGTTTCACCTGCCCACCGTGAGGGCATCTGGCAGCTCTCTGGAGCAGGGATTCTTCACCCAGATTGGTGTGCAAGCTCACAGGGGAGGAGACTGTCTTTTCACTGCTGTTACGCCCAGTGCCCGGGAAGGTGCCTGGGACTTTGTAGGGACACAATAACTATCCACTGGAATGAATGATCCTCTCCATGGGGCTCAGTGGTGAACTTCCCTTCCTACAGTTCCCCTATGCTGCATCTTTGCCACAGATGGGACAGACGTGACCCTTCCTGACAGAGAAAGACCACCTATTTGAGCAGATAGTTTGCAATGGATGCTACTTCACTCTTTCCACTATCTGCATACAATGGTGACTGGATCAATCATTAGTCCTGAAATTTAAACTTGGGTGCCCCAAAGAACCCATTTGTTCTCCATCTCAGTTGGCTCCCTGGGTGCTTTTCTAAAAACACCCAAGTACACAATTCAAAAACAAGGGGAGGCCTCTTATGCATCCAACCATGATGGAATGGGAAAGGGAAGCTTGGTTTGACTGTTTGATGGACTATCATGGTTGCCATTAAAACACAATTATTATGGCTTTCTAGGTCTGTGTTGTATTTTACAAAAAAGGTGAAAAGAGGGGCGCCTGAGTGGCTCAGTTGGTTGAACATCTGCCTTTGGCTCAGGTCATGATCCTGGGGTCCTGGGATAGAGTCCCTCGTCGGGCTCCCTGCTCAGCGGGCAGCCTGCTTCTCCCTCTGCCTCTGCCTCTGCCTCTCCCCCTGCTCGTGTTCCTGCTGTCTCTCTCCCTCTCACAAAAATAAATAAATATTTTTTAAAAAAGGTGAAAAGAAGGTGACTGGATTCTATGCTGTAATAACATTTTAAAACACCAAAATGTTTTGTGTTCTCTGACTTACCGAAACTATCTCTGTGGCAGAGAGTCATGGCTTTGCTCACGGCGGTGAGAAGGAAATTCCATCTTAGCTGGAAGCTGGCGGCCAATCTGATAAACTCTTCTTTGCTTCTGCTGGACTATTACATTTTTGTGAGGAAAAAAAAATGCTGGGGTTTGTGACAAAGTCCGGAAGATCACAAGCGCATGGCTGCCACGCACAGACGCCAAGTGGCCGGGCGAGAACAGGAAGAAGAAACGACGAGGCAGAGGCACACTGGCCTATTTGTGGTCCCCTGGCATCTCCTGTGGAGATGAGTCTAGGGCAGAACCTTTTGAGGTTGGTGGAGAGAAGGAAAGAGCTGGGAAACTGGCCTACGTTTTTTGTTTTGATCCCACACAGTTTTTCGAAAGCGGTCATTTGTGAAGCACCACAGGGGACTGGCGTGGGCAGCCTCGCTGGGCCCACCTGGCTGTCGCCCCTGAGAGAGCTGCTGGCCGCTCTATGCCTGCCCAGTCCAAGCACGTGCAAAAGCAGCTAATGAAGGTAACCGCGCTGATTCTGGAAAGCACAAAGCTGGCCACTGCGCCATGTGCATGACCTGAGGCCTGGAAGGTTCCACCTGGGCAGCCAGCGGACAGCCTGAGTAGCATTAAACTGGGTACCGGTGAGATGCCTCCACGTGCAGGCTGCGAAACTCCATCTAGACCGAGAGTCGCCTTGGGGATCCTATGAATCTCATGGGCATGTGTTGGAATGAACACCCCTGAAGCCCTCCTAAGCCTCATCGTGTATGTGGGCCACACATGGGGTGCGACCGCAAGTCTCTGAGGAGGAGATGTTGAGCCTGGCTAGAAATGAGGGAATAATACCCTTTTTCATCTCTGCTGCTCCTTCCTCTGCACACTGTGAGTGCCCTGGGCTCTGGGAGGTGGTGAACCCCATCCAGGAGCGGCATCCTCCCCCCGTGGGCTCCTGGCCCCTGGCCTGGTACTTCTGACCACCTAACACAGGGCTCCCAGGAGGAGCCCCGCTCAACAGACACCAGGATACTTCTGAAAAGCATGGAGAGAAGTAGCCCTGGGTGACCAGCACTCTGCACAAACGTTGAAACGTAAACCCTGAGCGCTGTGGCCACCCATGTGGCACTTTAGGCCCCTGTGTCCAGAAGCTGCTGCTGGGCCCGAACCGCTGAGAACTGGGAGAGCGAGCATGTGACCCAGCGGATCGGTTTCTTCTGCGAGCGCGCTGCCAGACGCCAGCCACTGAAGCCGTTAGTCACCTCCCACATGCCTCAGGGCTTACATTTCCACAGTCTGAGTATTTTATTGACAATAGTCTGGTTTTTTTATCAGCCAAGCTGTTGTACAAAAACAAGCCCTTCAAAGGCATGGTTACAAAAATACCATTTTTCTAACATGCCTCATTTGTGAAGGCTGAAGATATGGGGGTGGGAGTCTTGGGAAATACAGAGTGTTACATGGTCTAAAACACGGTGAGCCTCTTGGGCTGCTTCGAGGCAGGATTGGTATTACTGGTCTCAGGGGACTCATCTTGGTTCAAGTCAGGGGTGGAGTGAAAACCCAAAACAAGGAACAGAAGCTTGAAAGCTTCTACGGGTGAAGCTATCAAACGAATACATGTCTCCACAGCAACGCAACCCTAGACACGCTTACCACTGTTACAAACAGGCTTTGCCAAAGCCCAACGAGGAGAAAGAAAAGCCATACGGAATCTGGAACGATTATCACCCAGAGGCAAAGAATGGAAACAGACCCCTGCCAAGCGTTGGAACTGACTTTCAAGCTCCTTCCTGAAAAGTTTCCTGGTTCATCTCTGAGGTGTGTCACCCTACTGCAGCCTGCAGTCTTAGGTATTACCTGTGCCCTTTTCTCTTTGATGGGGCGGACAGGCATACAGACAAGAACACGTGGGGCAAGAAGGGGGAGAGAAAGAAATGTGACTGGAGGCTTAACAGAAAGCCCAAAGTCAAGTTTCTGGCCCAGGCCCTCCAAGTCTTTGCTCTCTGCTCCAGAGACATCTACTTCTTCCGTAAATGGCCCTCCATTTTTCCATATGCTCATTCTGCTCTTGCTAGTTTCGTGTGGACATTGTTCCTTTTCTTAGTTTGCTTTAATCCTATTCACCTTCTACATCTTGTTTAAATCCCACCTCCCTCATCAAGGCCCTTCCTAACTGCCTCAACCTTCAGAGGACAATGTCTCAAGTCAGCGCAGCCCTGGGCTGCCTCGTTTGGGTCTAGGTTTTAATGCATAGCCCCCAGCTCCTCGCCCACCACCCTCGATGGGCCACTGGGCAGGCTTTCTCTGACAGTACTCTTAGCTCTTACGGTGATGCTGCCAAGGCAGAGGATGAGGACAACAAAGCCAAAGTAACGCCCTAGTCAAGTAACACCCAAGTTTCAAGTCGATCAGAAGGACCAAACCCATCTGTATCTAAAACAATGCATCTTTGATTTTGTGAAATCAAGCTTAACACTTGGATGGTTCTGCAAAATACCTAGACCAGCACTATTCTCCCTAAATAGACTGTTCTCCCTCTTCCTCCTAGACATTCTTGCTTGGTGCACACATACACTCATCCATGCTCATGGGCTTGCACATGCTCACCCACCCTCACCCACATTCACCTACATACCCATGTTCACTCCACACTCATGCTCACTTGCACACACACTCACCCACGCTCACCCACACATATGCTCATCCACCATCACCCCCACTCACCTGCACATACATGCTCACTTGCACACACACCTGAGACCACACATGCTCACCCAACCACACATGCTCACCCACAAACACACACCTGTACGTGCCAGCCTCTGATTCCTGCCTTGTTACAGGAGGGAGTGAGACACCACTTCCCTATCTTTAACACCCACACCAGCCTTGACACATTTCTGGCCAGAGAAAACTCTTTCATTGCACCAGGTCATGGGCACTGGTGCTAAAATGTAGCTAGAATGATCGACAACCCCTTCTTCCCTTTAAAAAAAATAATTGTTTTCTACCTGGAAGACAAATGTTTGGAGATTTGAAGACAGACAATTCAGGAATATGCTGAGATCTGTGGATGTCCCCAGCAAAGAAATCAAACTGCTTAAACCTGTAAACAAAAGAAGCAAAACGATTGTGAGCAAAGTAGCAGGATTTTACTGTAGGTATTTGTATACTAGGTGACCTAGGGGACAACACTGGACCCGGAGTTCAAAGGCATTTCCTGGGGCCTCACACTCCTTTTGAACACAAAGGATGAATTCTAAAGCTGGATTTGTCACCTCTGCGGTCAACTAGTTCAGAGTTACATGGTCTTGCCTCTTAGGAACCACGTCTGTCACTTGTTGAAATGGAAAAAAAATATTTTGAAATAATAACTACACCTTGTAATTATACAGAACCCAGCTACAGATGAGCTCATTGCATGATACAGACATGAGCTCACCTACCCTTGCCGTTTTCACAAAAGGGGTAGTTTATTAATGTCCTTTAAACCCATGGTGGACATCAAAGCCGATGAGGGATGTGGCTTGCCTGGGGCTATAAACTCAGTTAGTACAGACCTGAAGGGTGGGGCCCAAGCATGTGTGACATCAGGACTGGGTCCTCACCTGCACAGGCAGCACTGAGCAAAGAACAGCCTTGGGCTCGCCCACCTTTTGGAATGTGGCTATGTACCAAGCAGAGTTTAGAAACCCGAGTATGTTGCCATGGCCCTGACTGAGGCTTGGCCAAGTCTCATCTGGAGGATCCTCCAGGGACACCTCAAGCATTTATCTGCTAGGCGTCAGCAGTGGTGACCAGAACTGCCTCCCTGCTGGCTCTGTGCCCTCCTGGAAGTCCTATTCACAAGAATGCCAGTAGGAGCACACAGGACTACTGGGCAGGCTTCTGGGGGAGAGGCCTCATGCCCTCCTAGGGCTCCCTGGGCTCTGGCTGGGGGCAAGAGCAGGCTTTGGGCAATTACCTGGAGTTTGGGGGAGAGCCAGTAGCCTGGGAAGGGGACCTTTTGGGCTCCTACAAATGAGCACTGCTTGTCCATATCTCTGAAGTTTCCTAGGTTAAGGGTTTACCTTCTCATTACTGGTTTGGGACGGGAGGAGCTGGGATTTGGAACAGCCAGACAATAGGGGCAGGCGCGACCCGCCGACAAGTATGGACCTATTCATATATTTTAATAACTGGTACAATCCTACCAAAGTCGGCCCTACTTCCAGGTTAAAGAAAGAGGCCAGGATAATTTGTGGTGCATTTATGCACTACTGAATCCATGTATTCATCTAGTTATGAAGTATGCGGGTGCTACCATGTGCCAGCACCGTGTTGGGTGGACCAAGATGAATAAGCCACAGCTGACACTGGAAGAAGCCCACACGTTCTGGGGAGGCAGCCCTCAGCACAGCTAAGTGTATCAGGACAGGGCCAGGCTCATGGAGGATGAGGCTACTGGACCTTCCCGGGCCATCCTGGGGGAGTGTCTGGAACATGCATGAATGGAGCGTGGCTCCCATGGCCCCTCCTGGCAACTCTCCTACGAAGGCCTAGAGATTCGCCCGTAGTCTGGGAGAGGAGGTCATACACCTTCTGCAGCTCTCCTCCTGAAACAGCACCCAGGTTCTCCCTGCTGAGTGAGGACAGCTTCTTCTCTCACTACTCTCGCTTCCCGGAGATGGAACAATGCTGTCAGCCTGCTTGCCAAGCTCTTTGTGCAAGGGAGATTTTTCCCTTGAAAAATAGTTACAACTCTCAGATAGCAAAGGGCAGGAATATCCACATACTTACTATCACTTGTTTGGAAAGTAGTTTGGAAAGTTTGGTAAGAGCACATGGCTAAGCTTCACCTTATGAAAAATAACACTGGTGATGCTAACAATAGTGACACAGCGGAATCTGGCAAGGCAGGGAGCTAACTTAATGTGATTCGGACCGAGTTAGAAGAGACACTGTTGAATCCACATGTACAAGATCGATGTTTTTTTTCCAAAGGAGATACCCCGGGTTGATTTCCAGGAAGAAATACTGGGAAGCAACAACCACCCTCCTCTGTTCATTCATTCAACGAAAGTGTATTAGCACTGGTGACCTGGTGGACCCTTCCTCACCCCTGCAGGAAGAGATGTGCGAGCAGATAAATGATAGTATCAAAGAGTAAAGTAGGTTCTACCTCTACTAAGAATTCAGAAACTAGTGATGGCCGCGCCAGCCCCAAATATATCCCAAATGCCCCAATAATGCAAGGTGCAGAAGGAAGATTACATTTCATCTCCGCGTGTGTCTCCAGGTCAGTGGCACTACTTGGGTTACTTGGCAGGGCTTTCTTAGACATGTCCAAAGCGCCTCGACTGATGATGGCCTGTAGATCTGACTTCAAAACGCTGACTCTCCTGTTATTTTTCAACACCATTCTCATAGTCTAAAGATAATGGAGAAGCATAATAACTTCATTAAATCTTGTCCTTTTACTTTTGCCTAATTCCCCTCTCCAAATGACTAAGATTTTTTTTTTTTTTGAGGAGAAAGAGAGGTGGATGTGGGTATTACCCACTAAAACCGAATCCTACATGACAATTGAAATGTTCAAATTGCATGCATTCTAGGACGGCCTTTCTGAAAATCACCATTCGGAGTGCTTCTGCTCAGAGGCAGATATGGTCAGGGCTCCCGGGGCTCTGTGGCTCTTCCTGTCCCTGATTCTTATTCTCTGCACCCCACTCCATGAGCCTGAACTACTCAGAGAGGAGCATGGTGGTTGTGCGAGAACATTGCTCCACAGACGCCAGGTCCAGAGGGGTGCTGCAGGCACCAGATGCTGTCTCTGTCCTTCCCCTGGGCCATGAATTCAGCCGCCGGGAGCTGACTTCCAATCCAATCCCCTCCATTTCTGGAGCCCCGGGGCTGAGCAGGGGGTCATCCTCAACACCAGCCTCAGGAGCAGGCCCTGCAGCCACCTCCTCCACCTGACGGGGGAAGAGCCTGAGGGCACCTGGGATGTTGAGTAAACTTTCCCCCAGCCATCGTGTTCAGAAAGAGAAGATTCAGAGCAGGGTGGCTCTAGAACCCGAGCTTGCCGCTTGGGCTGGCCATCATCAGTTGACCCGATCAGGAATGAGAAAGTGCTGGAGAACTGGATGGGCTGTGAGCACATAGGCAGGAAACAACCCCAGGAAACGTGAAGTCGAGAGAGAGTTTTGTGCTGGAAGGACAGAGATGGCGAAGCGGAGGGGCCCAGCCATGCTCCTCCCGAGCTGGGACTGATTTGGAACAGAGCCGCAGTCCCAATCTGGTGTCCACAGGATTCCAGAACAGATTCCTGAGGGGCCCACACACTGGCATTATAGAATCTTTCTTTCAGCCCTTCTCTGCCTTCCTCTAACACTGAAGCTACATAAACAACCCAGGAGGGAGAAGGTCAGAGCTGAGAAACCTGGCAGACTGGACACACAGAGTCCATGGGGCCATGCACCGGGTGATGGGCTCCGTCTATCTGTTCTAGACTCTGCCATGATGCCCTTTCACCTCTGACACTGGCTGGCCCTGGTCAGCACTTATGTGGGTTCTTCCTCTCGAACTTTAGAACACTGACCTGCTTGTTCTGCTTTTTCTCCTGCAGGGAGAACCTTTCTGAGCAGGGAAGAAGTGGGGTGGGCTTCTAGCTGAGAGTTTTGGGCACACTACACCTTCCCAGTTAGTGGCCAACAAGGTCCTCCTGTCTGCCCTCTGCCCTCTAAGGGGATGGACATGGCCTCCCTACAAAGGGAGCTACCGCCTGCTCTTAGGACATACTTGCAGCTTTCACTTTTTGCTTCAGGAGACTACTTTGTTCCCTACCGTCCTGTTGGCTGAAACCTACCTTTGCCATGTTGGAAAGGTATGTCTTCCTTCTTAGTCTTTTGACAAACACAGTAACTTCTGTTAAGAACAAAACATATGGCCATTATTAACACTGTAGCTTCAAGTTTTTTTAAAATAAATATTTCTATTTATTTATTTGACAGAGAGAGAGAGAGAGAGAACGCACAAGCAGGGGGAGGGGCAGAGAGAGAGGGAGAAGCAGACTCCCCACTGAGCAGGGAGCCCGATGCGGGCCTTGATCCCAGGACCCTGGGATCATGACCTGAGCCAAAGGCAGATGCTTAACTGACTGAGCCACCCAGGTGTCCCTGTAGCTTCAAGTTCTTCTGTACGCAGTGGGGAAGAGGACGCACAGCATGGACATGAGGCCCACGCATTTGCCTAGGAAGGTACAGCTGCCTAAACTGCCCTCCACACAGGGAGGCCTCCACGCATCCTGGTCTTCCCACCGCCCACTGGCCCTTTCCCAAATGGCTAGGAGATACTGGCAGGGACCACTTGACTAAAACCATCCCCCCCGCCCCCGTGCCAGAATGTGATATACTCCCAGCATCTGACGTGCCTGCTCAAAGGAGTTTAGGACTTCCCCCAACTTTGTCATCTCTACAGTGCTCTCCTCAACAACTGACCCAAGGAGGGGCATCTGGGTGGCTCAGTCAGTTGAGCGTCCGACTCTTGATTTCAGCCCAGGTCAGGATCTCAGGGTCCTGGGATCGAGCCCCGCACTGGACTCCGTGCTCAATGGGGAGATGGCTTCAGGATTTTCTCTCTCCTTCTGTTCCTCCCCCCATGCTCACTTGCTCTCTCTCAAATAAATAAATAAATCTTTAAAAAAGAAAAGTGACCCAAGAAAAGGAAAGGGTAAAAAGAGGAAACATAAAAGGAGGGCGTGCATGTATTCATCTGACAAATATTTATGAGGGACACTAGTGCAGTGTTTGCTCCATAATGTGTGCTGGGTGTTCACCGGATTGTTGGACAAAGGAGGGCAGCCTCCACCTGCTAGGGGCTCACCGGCTGAGCATGGGTCACCAGACAGATGTGCAGACGCCTTCCCCACAGCAGGGTAAGTGCCCCGGGCAGTGTGAGAGCCACCTGGGGAAGAATGAAGGAAGGGGTGTGGGGGGGTGCAGAGGGGAGGGAGGGGCCTGCTTGGAAGAAGGTGTCAGGTGTGGCTTCATTTAGAATGTGCAAGTTAGGAGTTAGGGAGGGGTGAGGGCTTGGCGGGGGAGGGAGGTGGGGGGTGGGGACGGGGCTGGCAGTCTAGGCAGAGACAGGAGCAGGAATAAGGACCTTTCTGGAGACAACCTGTCTTGTGTTGCTGGGGAGCACCAGTGGGGGGATTCCCCCAGGGGTTGGGGACAAGGATGAGGCCAGAGGCCAAGCTGTAAATGACTCTGCATAGTGAGTGAAGGCCTGTGGACCGTCCAGGCAGCAGGGACCGTGGAAGGTTTTAATGGGTCAGATCACTGTGTAGAACCATCACTAGGGGCAGAGGGACATGTGACCGAGGGGGTGAGGCTGGAGGCAGGATAACCAACTAGAAAGCTCTGAAGTAGCCTCAGGGAGGGACGGAGGGAGACTGGGCTTAAGTGGCAAAGTCTCCTCACTTCATGGACCCTCTGCCACAGCAAGTTCCAGACCTCACATTCCCTGCAGCACCCTCTTTCTGCTGATTCTTGGCTGGCAGTCTCTGGCCCATGGTCCCTGCCCAGCCATGGGAACATGTCCATGTGGGTCACACGGGATCAAGATTCCCAGTGTGAGTACTGAACACAGCAAGGGGTGCAGGGCTGGTGGGTTAAAATTAGAGCTGGTCCTGTTCTGGGGCCAGTCTGAGAAGACAGCAAACAGTGTGCAAAGAAAGCATGACTCAGCCCTGAGCAAGCTGGCCCAGGAAGAGGAGGGCCCGGGTGGGGAGGGCGCTGGAGGCAGCTATAGGCAGTGGTGGAAAACCTCACAGAGGCAGGAGGGGGAAAAGAGGTATTTCCAGGACCATAAAGCATGTCCCGCACACGCGGGTGAGTGTTGGCATTTTAAGCCACTGTAGGCCTTGAGCAGACAAGCAGCCTGGGGGAAGTAGTCTTCAGAGACTACCACCTGGCAGCAGAATGGAAGGGAACATGTTCTAGAAAGTCAATGGGGAGACCAAGACCACAAAAGTGTGAATGCCCCAGTGGCCCAAGAGGTGTGAAAGTTAAGGACATGGGAGGAATTTCTAAGGAGGGAGCGATATCCTTGGAAGCCTTGCTGGGAGGCCACACAGAGCACGAAGAGGCAGAAGAATATTGGGCCACCTAGCCCAAGGACTGTAGGCTGCCCTCAGAGGGCTGGTTTGAGAAGGCACACATTAGCCACCAGCTGGATGCACTGTGGCTTCTCCCCTGCCTGGACCATAGTCAGCGGCACCTTTTCTGCACCTCTAACCCCGTGGGCCTGTCAGAAGTCCATGTTAGGATTTATAAGGGGCAATCGATGAAAGGGTGTGGATGGATCAGCACAAGGACCCAACATTGCACTAAAGAAAATGCCAGCAGATCCAAACTGGTCAGGCCTTGCGGGCTGCAGTTTAGTGCAGGAGAAGAGTTACCCACCAGCTGAGATGTCCTGCCTCAGTGTGAAAGTTAGATCCTTCATCTACTCTCACAGAATTCATTTTTTTTTCCATTGAAACCTACCTTTGAGTTTAGAGATCTGTACAAGGGCTGGAAAACCTTCCAATGCATTAAGTAGCCACAGCTTAAACTTCTTGCTGAATAACCGGACAGACTTCAGGTACTGGATAGAAACATCTTCCAAAAAGTCATGAAGGAGAACATCCTCAATTCCCTACAACGGAATTGTCGAGAGGTGATGACTGCAGGCCAGGGTAGGCGTCCTCTAGTTCTAAGTGGCCATGTTCAGCCGTGCCACAAACTCAGACAGAAAGCTACCACGCAGCCCTCGCCACTGCTCAATGTGTGGGGTGTGTGGCCAGAATGGGATTTTTTTCAAAGATCTTAAAATACTGATAATTGTTCCAAAAATTTTGAGAAACACTATTTCAGCCAATAGTAGATGTGATCAAACCCAACTACATAAGGGCTGAACCCAGCCTCCAGTTTTCAACCTTTGTGTTAAACATTTCGAGGTACTAGATTGTTTCCTAAAAAATAATAAAGTAAGAGGTAAAGGTTCATGACCAGCTTCAGGAGAAGCACAGAAATTATATATAACTGATCCCCAAATAACAATAATCACTCTGGAGATCGAACATTTAAAAAAAGCAATGAGAAAACCCAGCATTTCTGTATATTCCAAAGCAATTATTCCAATTACTCATTTTAAAGACTTCTTTGTTGAAGTTACCAAAGAAAGAACTTTGACTCAGTGCAGGGCTCACTAATCACTGGAACCATACTTCACCAGGTGTACTGGCTTTTTCTTTCCATGAGGTAACTCTCACTGAATTTAAAAAAAGAAGCTGAGTTTTAGGGAAAGATTAAAAGGCTCCATCAACACCACGATTTACTCCTTAGAGGGCCTGAAGTCCATGGAGTCTGCAGAACAGGAGGGCTGCAGTCCTAACCCCAGCATCTGGTATTAGTTTCTGGAAAGGACACAACCCAGCAAGGCAAGCAAATGTCTTCCTACCTTGTACAGCTGCACATCGTAGCATTTAAAGAGCTGGCACACATCGGGCAATGTCATAAGCAGGGCTGTGTCTTGCTGCAGAGATTTCCAGAAGGAAGTGAGCAAGTCCTCCACCTGATGAGGGAACAGAACATACCTCCCAAAATTCATTTTGTGCCTGGTGAGACTGATCCCCCATTATATACTTAATCAGCCCCAAATGATAATGGGATGAATTTTAGTCCAGTTAATGTATAGCTCAGCCTATCAGCTTTTCCAAGCTGTGTTTTAGAAGTGTTCTTTCCAGCAACCCATCAGTGAGCCACTAGCCAGTTGGATGGGATGATGTAGAATGGCATTTTCATGAAGTTTTCTGGAATGAAGGCTGTTTCTGACCACAAGGGGGCTCCTGTTGATTTGTAATAGGATGAGGATCTGGCCACAGGGCACAGACCACAGTTCAGAACAAATGTTCATTGACTGACTGACTCCCTCAATTATTTGTCAGCTCAGAAGGACGTGTAACAGTATGTAATCAAAGAGACCTCCTTGATAAGTTAGAATTCACCCAAGGACTATGTGAGCCAAAGGGCACCGGTATCATTCTCCATGGAGCCTTCTTTAAAGACTTCTGTAGATACCTTTTGTTGTGGAACAAAATGGCAGCTTCCTTACTTTTCTTTATGTTTGCCCATGTTGACTCTTCAGACTCTATTACTGAACCAGGTGGCCAATCTGAGATGTCAACTAATAAAGACCCTTGCCTTTTTAGGATTTTTGCAGGCTCAAATATTTTGCAGCGTTGAAATCCTGACACAAGGACCTGCCGATGACTCTAGGCAAAGAGCTATTCCTGTATACAGGCTGTCAAGGAAGTTACAGCCAACTCTCAAAGTACCTGATGATGAGCCTGTGATTTGAAATCCAGTTATCAGGGCATTAATTCTAGAGAAGACATCTCCAAAGAGACTCATAGATATTGAACAAAAAATGCAATAGTGGGATGAATAGGATTATTTAATCTTTTTACTGTCAGATTGGTAACTTTGGAGCATGGCTTTTGGGGTTGGTGGGTCTGAATGAGGTAGCAACCATGGGCTCATCTCTGCTAACTCCCTCACCACCCTTGTCCAAAGTCATCCAATCCTGTTGCATCTGCTTCAGAAATATTTCTCCAATTTGCCCATCTTTCTCTCTGATGTCATTGTCACTGTTCTAGACTTGACCCCTCCCCTCACTTCTCACCTTGACTATGACAAAACCTCCTCATTGCCATCTGCTCCAATAATCTTGCATCACTGCTCCCCCACCACCTTCTCAATCAATCAGAATTCTTCACAGGACATGAGGCCCTTTCTAGGACCAGACTACTTTCCCACATCCCCTCTGGTTCTCTCCTTCAGAGATATTTATATCTAGTCATAGTGACTCTTCCGTCATGTCATGCTTGAGAACATCTTGCTGCTCTTACCTACACCATTAGTTCTACCTGGAACTCCTTTCCTACTGCACTTTTGAGTGTATCTGAACCTCTGCTTTTCCACTGCAATCAATAGCATCATGGCTTCCCCTTGGGAGACTATCCAGCCATCTTTTTTACTCTTTCTCCCGGCACCCAGAACAATCTAATCAAGCTGCCATTCTAGAACTTGCCATATTGTATCGTATTTATTGGCTTATATTGCTCCTTTTAGTACCAGATTGTAAGCTTCTTTTTTTTTTCGTGAGTAGTTGGGTTTATTTCAACAGTGGATTTGAAACCCTTGCCTTAGGCAAGAGACTACAGTAATTATACCAGGAATAGACAATTTCCTACACTGTCAAATATATAAAAATTCCTCTTGCACTTTCCTCAACACTGATCAACAAGTAGATTCAGTCCACATTTGCTTTGATCATTCTACTGAGTTAACCCAAGCTGCTTCTTCAGAGACTCTGGCATTTCAGGTGGAGGAGGGCGAGGGAGCCTGAAGTAGATCTTCACAGAGTCATAGATGAACCACTGTAGTGCAGTCAGGGTGCCAATCATGATGATACGGGCAAAGAGTCCCTTCCACACACCTTTAAATCCAAGTCTCTGAAGAACTTGAGAAGCACTGCTACCTTTCTCCTTATTCAACACAGATAGCACGGAATCAGCAGGGTGAGAAACAATTGACAGAAGACTCCAGCTATGTGACCTGCCACAAATGTTACAACCAGTTGCTCTGCCTTTGAACATTCACTTTGGGGCTTAGGAGCCACAAACTTGTAAAATGCTTCAATGATATGTTCAAAGCAGGCAAATTTCATCATGGTGTATGGTATCTGTCTCATCCAGAGAGGGGCAACTCCCTTGTAGAATGCTTTTAAGCCTTCTTCCTTATACATTTTGGGAGCTGCATCCCTCAAAGTGTTGGCATAACCTGGCTGGGTTTGAATTTGAACCTTAGCAGCTTCCATAGGAGCCAGGGCAATGTCAGCAAAGAATTCAGCACTGGCAGAAGCAGCCAAATATAGTGATGTGTGCCAGAGATAGGCATTCTCCTCCTCAAGCATGTTGCTATACAAGACTTTGAAAACTTCATAAAAGCCAAACTTGCAGAGCCCCTGCATAGAGTAGCCAATGAAAGTCGGAGCCCATCCTTTAGCCAAACCACGAACACCACCCTCTTTAAGTGTAACTGAGAATCCATTAAATATGCCCTTGTACTTCTGGGGGTCCACCCGCATAGGGCATTTCCCTAAATCCAGAGGAAGGACAGCAGTGTGTGTCAGACCACAACTTAAGACTCCACCAAAGCCACACAGTGCATAAAACTTCATGGAGCCATATTCGCAGCTGTATTCTTCCACAGCAGCTGCTGCCAGATTGCAGGAGCGGGAACGGTGGGGCGGGCCCGGGGGACCTGCGGGGCTGCTGCGGGGGCCCGTGAGGCCATCGTGTACCAGCTGTAGGTGCGGCGGGTTGAAGGGGTTCGCCTGCACCAGATGCGCCACGGACGAGAACATCTTCTTCCTAAGATGGCGAACACACAACCGCTCCCTCGAAAAGGCTGCGGCTCACAGAGGCCGAACATCCTCCCAAACCCTTAGATCTGTGCCCTTCAGGCAGATTATAAGCTTCGTAAGCCTTATGGAGAATACCTTCCTAGTTCCAGAAATGGTACTAGTCACAGGGTAAAAATTAAGTTAATGTTTGATGAGCAAACGAAGGAAAGGAGTGTATTAGATATTCAAGGTGGATGGATATTGAGAAAATTGCATCAGTAGGACAGGGGTCATCCTGAAGACATTTTGGTCTCTCCTTCACTATAATGCTTTACACTGAATAAGTACTAAATGAACTCATGCTAAATGAATATTATCACCCAAAGCTGAAGTACTTAGAACCCTAAGCATCAGAAAAGCTTTCATTTAAATGTGTGCTTGTTTCCCTGGATTTTCTACTGCAAAAGATAAAATTCAGAATGGTTAAAAGATGTGTTTGTGTTTTCCACAGCCAATTCTAGAATAAAACCCAATCATTACAACACAGATGACCCTGCTTCAAAGTCTTGCTTCTTTTTCAGTTAGCATTTATCAATAAAATGGCTCTTCAGCATGACTGAAAATTCTAAGGTGAATAATATTACCAATACTTTATTCAAAATCAGCATGAATTAGATCTTTAAGAAATAGCTGAATTATACTTAAAGCATAAGGTTATATTAGCACCTTGGAAAATTTCCAAATGATTAAACTGAATAAAAATATCACCTCAGATATCACCTCAATATCTATAAAAAGCTGACTTCTAAGCACTACAGTGCAATGAATTACCACTCGACATCCCTTGAGGGGGTCTTTTCAAGTAAAATGATTAATAGTGAGTCATAAATACTTGTATTTTATAGATAAAACCCTACCCTCTCAAGTTCTTGGTTCCTCACGTTTTGTAAAATATCTTGGCAATAGTTGTAGTATTCATCAGCAAGAAAGACCATCTAGGAAGGATATGGAAAATTATTTCAGTTTTAAAGTCACTTCAAGAATGAACTGATCCTCAAAGACCTCTCTAAGCCCTTAGAGGCTGCTGCTTATGTTGCAGTTCTGCTATGAGAGTAGCTGAGCTCTAACGGTGTTATTTATTTATGTGGAGCAATGGATACACATTATTGGCCTAACATGGACATAGCTTCAATTTTGAAGTCATAACTCCAGGGTCTGTACCACCCACTAAAGAGGCCACCAATCTCTGACATCTTTCTCCCTAAACCCCAATTTCCCCCTTCATATTCCCCCGTCCCAGTTTCTAGAAAATCTGCCTATCTGTTCTCTGCTCTGTCATAGGGAAGCCCTCATTCTAGATGACAAAGTGGTCCCAGGTAGAGCCTTTCTATAGGATGTGAGGGGAAGATCTGAATTTCCTGACTGCCACCAAGCCCAGGAGGGTATGTTGGTGCTCACAGGTCTGGGAGAAGGCAAATACTACTCCATTGGGTTCAAATGATCACAGGCAAACTAAGAAGACACTTACTCCTCTGGGCATCAAAGGCATGAAAAGTTAGTTTCTCCCATGCATGCAAGCCTACCATTTTGTAGGAATACTTCTTTGCCAGTTCTTGCTCCCAGAATGGACATCTCCTGAATTCAGACAAAGGGGATCCAACTGGATCTGTCCTTATCGCTGAATGATTTTCACACTAGAAACCATTTACACATGGATTATCTCTTGAAAATAAAATGCATTTTCTTGCATATAAACCATGTAATAATCACATTGCTACTACAGGTTAATGTTCTATGTAACCTTTTATCCACACCTCTGGACATATTGATCCTAGTAACTTTTCCCCCTTATTTCATTCCAAATGATATTAACCTTCCCTTATATTCTATAAACTCTGGTCATCAGGAAGCAGTTAGGACTGAATATATTACTCAAATGTGTCACTCTTGTGGTCGTGTATTACAAGTGCTGTATAGTAACGTGATAAAAATATTATCTATGAATAATTTAATACCACAAATATATTTATACAATCCTTGTCTACATAACTGTCTCTCCGAAATAAAACCATATCCTGTCTAGGTCATGATGCCTGTATTATAAAAATGGTTAGTTATATCAGAAGTCTCAGGGCCTAACTACCAAGGAAAATGAAGAGCACAGACTTCAGAAGGACACATTACAGAATGGTAAAACTTTTCCATCAAGGAGGAAAGAGGTAACATGGCAGAAAGTGAATTCAACATTCCTTCCTGCTGTCCCTTTTGAACAAGGGAAGGCAGGATCACTCCTGATTGATTGCAGGACCTTGATTTTATTTTAAATGATTTCTTCAAGATTTTCCAGAACGACTTTTGAATAATTTCCATTTCAATGGAGTAGGTTGAAATCATTCCTAGGAGTTGGAAATTGAACTTGTGAAGCCTGCCACATTGGATTGCAACACACATGAGGGTTTTCCTCTTCATTCTCTCTCCACCCCAATGGTTTGCTGTGTGACAGTACAGTTCCAAGATTAGTATTTCATCCTTAGATCTTAACAGTAGGGAGCCCTTCCCTGCTGCAAAGAACCAGAGGGATGGCAGTGTGAGAAAGACTCAGCCTGTCTTTGCTGGCTTTGAAGACTGAGGAAGGGGCCATGAGCCAAGGAACATGGGCAGCCTCAAAAGCTGGAAAAGACAAGAAATGGATTCTCCCCTATATCCCCCAGAAAGACTGTAGCCAGCACTTTGATCTTTGCCTGGTGAGAACCATGTCAGAATGACTTCCAGAACTGTAAGAAAATAAGTTTGTGTTTTAAGCCACTAAATTTGTGCTAATTCATTATAGTAGCAATAGGAAATGAACACAGGCCACCTCTTCCATGAAGCCTTCCCTAATCACTCTGGCCCACTACAATTTTTCTCCTCCAATCCCACTTTGGACTTCTCAATCCACCTACAGCCTACACAGCCCATTCCACAGCACACCAGTTATTTCATGTCTATCTTAGATTCCCAACCCTGAAACTGTATTCTATTCAAGTACAGAGAGTATGTTTTTGTTTGTTTTTACTTTTCTTTCACACCTCATTCAGTCCCCAAGAGTGCTGGTCACAAAAAAAGGTTTTCAAAAAGTTGTTCATTCAATGACACCATGTACTACCATGTCATCTTGGCCAACTTAAGTAAAATTCAATGCGTGATGTCATAGATAAGCTATTAATAGTTCTGGTGTCCTAATTCAAAGAACTATAACTGTAACATGGAGACACTTTCACACAAATTTATTGCTAACAACCTATGTCCTTCTTAATTATAGCAAAAGAAACACAAACAGCTGATGTACAGCAAACAGTATGCTCCTTGAGGACATCTGTCCCAGTGTGGCACACTGTGGATAATCAACAACCTTGGTCAAATGGGTGAGTGGTTAAGGACCACACATAATAAGAACATTAAACACAGGAAAACAGTTGCATCTGATCAAGCAATTACTGAATATTGCAGGGTCTATTTTTTTTTTTATTTTTTTTTATTTTTTTTTAAAGATTTTATTTATTTATTTGAGAGAGAGAATGAGAGACAGAGAGCATGAGAGGGAAGAGGGCACAGGGAGAAGCAGACCCCCTGCTGAGCAGGGAGCCCGATGTGGGACTCGATCCCGGGACTCCAGGATCATGACCTGAGCCGAAGGCAGTTGCTTAACCAACTGAGCCACCCAGGCGCCCATATTGCAGGGTCTATTATAGTAAATCTATTATATTCCATACTCACTGTTCCTTCTTGTTGGATAATGCTGTTATAATTAGTAGATTTTTCAAAGCCAATGATGTCTCCACTGTGATAGAACAGATAACAGAGAAATAATTTTAGTAAGCCAGCTGTTTCTGAGCACAAGTATGAAGTGGTGTTCTTCTTCCTCTTCTTTTTTTTTGCAGCAAGTTTACTTATATGGGGTATAACTTTTTTTTCAAAACTCTCCTCCAAGTTCTTATACATGACAGGTGATTAGAACCTGCTTGGAGTTAAAAAAATTGATTTCTGTAACTGGGACAACCATGTATTTCTTTTGAAGGGTTTATTCCCCTTAGAAGTAAGGTTATGATGTTATCATGGGTAGAACTTGCTCCTGAGAGAAAAGAAAAATCTTCATGGAAATGAGGTCTTATACTTTCTGATTTGGGGCTTTTAAAATGATGAATTCAGAAATGATAATATCCTCTGATGTATGTAAATGTAACAGAGCACCTTCACGGAACAAGGAAATGGAGAATAATGAGATGTACATTGCATTTCACCATGCCTCGGATTCATACCTTATAATGAAGATATTTGTACATCATGGAGAACAGATTCAGTCCTCCCCATGTGGTGTGGGACATTTTCCCTTTAATTCTGGGTATTTGAGAAACTGGGAGCCCAGAGACGACCCCCTTTGCACAGGAAATGTTTATTCTCTGGATGCCAGAGGAGGAGGCATCTCCTTCCCAGTTCCCCCACCATCCTCAGAGCTGTAGCTGCTCTGTCCACTCCAAGTCAATACATATCCTTACACCTGATTGTTTCAACTTTACGTAAACATACAAAGAGAAGAGGAAAGCAGTAGACCAGTGCTCTGCTTCTGGAAACAAGGCAATGTTCTTCAAGGTAGGATGGCCTGGGAGGAGGTCAGAGTCCAGGGGCTCAGGGGAGATGGAGATCAATGGCTTTCATCTCACACAGGGAGAGACTACAGCCCCTCCCATTCTCTCCAAATCCCCAGAAGCTCTCTGCTAAAGGTTTGTGTCTGTCCAGTTTCCAATCCAAGTTGTGGGAAACTGGGCAGAATACTTGATACCCATCTGATCAATATTTCCACATAATATTCTACTTCAAAACAGGGCAAATAGATTCAGGGTCTGAAACAAAACCACTAGAAAACCACCCTCTTCATCTTCCATTAAGAGTTGTTATCACAATGGGAATTGTACTTTGGAGTGTTCAATCGCAAGAGGGTTTCAGAATGTGGGATCTGTTCAACCTGGAGGGGAGATAACCCTCCACATAGCATGATGGATTGATGCATGATGCAAAGAGAGCCACAGGTGAAGAATTTGAGATGTCTTGGAATTCCACTTGTCGTATCTCAATGATCTCTTGGGTAGGTATGGACAAAGATGGAGTTTCTCCAGGTAAAATCTGTAAGCAGCCCATTGCCACACAGGTTCTGGGACATTACCTCAAGACCAACAAACAATAAATAAAACACTGGATAAAACCTAGAATGAAAGAAGACAGAAGAGGGGTGCCTGGGTGGCTCAGTTAAGCATCTGCCTTCAGCTCAGGTCATGATCCCAGGGTCCTGGGATTGAACCCTGCATCAGGCTCCCTGCTCAGTGGGGAGTCTGCTTCTCCCTCTCCTTCTGCCCCTTCCCCCTGCTTGTGCTCTCTGTCTCGCTCTCTCAAATAAAAAAAGAAAATCTTAAAAAAAAGAAAAAAGACAGAAGAAAATGTCAGAAATGAAAGTTCACTGAGTAAAGGGCTAATAGAAGAGGAATTTAAATAAAAATATATAGTCATCAGCTTTTAAGAGATGTCCTAAAAATCACTTGTGAGGCCTTTCCTCAACTAAATTGGAGGGAGAGCAATTTCTCTACAATTCCATATTGGGTTAATATGCTACCCTAATATATTTTCTTCGGAAAATGAATCCAAGACCATGGTATGAATATATTTGGCCCCATCCATCCATCCATCCCCCATTGCCTCATGAAATATTTACTGCATGCCTACTATGTCAGGCATTGCACTAGGCCTTGGGGGATATAACTGCGATTGTGGTGGACAGTCTGTTCTCATAGAGGTGACAGCCTATAGAGGAAAAAAGATGTTACATAAATAACTGCAAAGACATGGCATGGGAGTTAAGACAGTTGAAGTATAGGGTGTTAGGGGAATATATGTTGGGGGGCATGCTATTTCCTTGTTAGTTTGACAGTTTACATGCAGCTTAATAAACTCAGGAGGGTGTCACTTGTGATTAGCTAGTCCCTTTGGTTAGTACATATCACAACACTGTACTTGGACAGCACTTACTAAACTCTTTTGACGATGACAGCAATCTTCATGGGACACTCCTTTGGCTACTTAGAAACAGGAGTCTGGAAGCTAGAAGGTTTGGTTTCTGACTTAAAGGAACGACAAGGGAAACCCTCCGCCTTATTGCTCAGTCCCTCTGCTCCAACCCTGATTCCAGTAGCTTTGGAAGCCAATCAGTTGAGAGTGATACTCTCAATTATTTAGGATTTATAAATGCAACTCCCAAGTTCCTGCCATGTGTTCAATGTGTACTATATGAGTTTAATTCAACAGCCATTGAAAGGAGGGTGGTGTTACCCTCCTCACTGTTAAAAGGAGGCTGAAAGCGAACTCCCTGCCACATAGAGGCCTTTGTGTGTCAGACTAGGGGACACAATCCCACTATTCTCACTGGGGCATTATTTTATTTTTATAGCATTTAAATTGGGGGATTTTGTTCTTTGAAACAACAGTGACAGGAAACATAAAATCTCCTCTTCAAAGAGAGATGTTAAAAAAAGTGTCCATCTCCTGCTGGCCAGACGGTGACAGCTCGCTTGTTCAAAAGAATTGCAAGGCTGCCTCTTCTAACCTTTGGGATCCCTTAATACAGGTCAATGGCTCATAACATGGGTCTGGGCTTAGTGCAATCCTATCCATTTATTTAAAAAATTACCTAGTCCCCAAGGCCCCCTTCAAGCAAAGATGTATGAAAGTATGCACCGGTTGGTGAGAGAGAAGGAGGCAGTATCAGAGCCAGGCTACAAAGGAGGTGAGCAGAGGATCACTGTTGGAGACCAGCCTGGTGGCAAAGCGGGGGATCTGTGGGGGGCCAGGTCAAGGACTTTGGCACCCAGAGGATCTGGCCAACTAGGCCAAATGGACACAGCAGGCATTGGCCCCATGCTTTAATCTTAAGACAAGGCTGGGCTGAGTTAGAAAGGGAGACTGTGGTAGACCACTGAGGTCTATCACTCAAGAGGAGGGGCAATGAGGGTAGGGAGGCCAAAGCAGCATGAGAGGTGACAGTTTCAGCTCTTGGGGTGCCAGTCAGGATGGCCTCATGTTCTAGGGGTCACTGCCACTGCATCACTTCCCGTGAGCGGTTCTGACTCAGTCCTTTGGGACATTTATTAGGTTGTGGTCAAATGCATAGTCATTGCTGAAATATGGCTCTAATAAAACCACATTAACATCCAGAGCCAGCCTTGCCATGAATGAAGGGCTTCCAGTCCAAGAGGTCTTCTTCCACCATTTCCTGAGGCCTCAGATGCTTTAATGGTACCAAATCATGGTGAAGCCCATGGTTCAGGAAGGACCCCGAGTCACGTCTGCCCAGTAAAGTCACTTGTGTTCCTGGTGAACTGTCTCCTCAGCTCCTGCTCCACTGGGTAAAAGCCAGCCCAGGCCCAGGATGTCAGGATTTAACCACTAGGGATAGGGAGAGGTCAGGAGGTGCTGCAAAGAGTCCCCTGGAAATGGAGGGAGAGAGACCTGGGAAGAAGGAAGGCTCAGAATTCACACAGTACAATAGAGAATCTCGAGCAGACTCCCTGTTGAGCCTGGAGCTCAATGTGGGGCTTGATCTCACAACCCTGAGATCATGACCTGAGCCAAAATCAAGAGTCAGGTGCTTAACTGACTGAGCCACCAAGGCATCCCATTACTTTAGTTAGATTTTATGATCAATTTGGCTAAAGAAGGATCCAGCGTGAAGAGGACTGCGATACGATTATATGGCACACAACTCATCTTTTTTTTTTCTTCCATAAAATCTTTCAAATGCAGTGTTAGCTTAATATGCTTTTTGGCATTTGACTTTCTTTTAGTCTAACTACAATTTGCATTCACATTCTCAGGTTTTGACATCATTTGTCATTAATCCAGACTTTCATTTACATCATTTTGGCCTCGTAATTTGTCCTCTCAAATCACTCCAACAGCAGTGAAACAACTTGAAGCAATTACAAAGGTAAGAGGATAAAAATGTAATAAAACCTAATTCGTGGACCATACTTGTTTAGTGTCAGATTGCAGAGCAAAGGTGCTTCATCTTCCAATCATTAAAGGATCTAATTTCAATTTTTACTCAAAGCACATGAATAATTATATTTCAGTTTGATTAGGAGAAGATGAACTTGATGAATATTTGTATAGCTGAAATTAAAATAGTAAATATATGTAGTCATAGAAGGACGTGTATCATTAGGATTGCAATATAAGCTTTCTTTGATATAATTTTGCTTCTACTAATGATACTAATCACTACAATCCACTGAGTATTTATTTATTGCTGAGTGCTTTACTTTGTACTACCTAAATTCTTCCAACAATCCACGAGGTAGATAGATAATAATTCATTATTATCCCCATCTTATATATTGGAAAAGAGAAACAATTCAAAGAGCTAGAGACCCAGCTCTGACTCAGAGCCTCATCTCTATTGCCCATTCTACTATTCTGTGTTGTGAGATGTATATGTAGGATAAAAAATAACATACATGAGCAGGACAAAGTAAGACATCAGGTATTTGAAACTTAAAGTAGAAAAGAACTACCTTATTTTTAAAACTGGTTTGCTGAGTGTTGTTTGTGGATTAGTCATATTCTGCACTGGGGGCTGCTGCTTTTTATACTGCTTAACTGTACCCTGACCCATTAGATTTTATGAACAACTTAATTGCAAAATGATGACCGCAGGGAACACCCTGGGAAATGTTGAAAGTCTAATTCATTCACGTTCACCCTCCTGAAGTAAAACTCAGCAACCAGAAGTTAAGCTTCACCGGCAGACAGCAAATAGCACGTTGCATTGTAGGAGCCGGCTCTGGCTGGAGCTGGGTGAGTGAGGGAGGCTCTGAGCAAATTGGATGGTCCAGTGTTCGCGAGCTTGGGAGTTTTACCTGCTTTTAAAATCTTTTCCAAGCAAGGGTGCAGTCTAGGGTATAATTCTCCACACGTATGTTTCTTGAGCTGCTAGACAGCAACCAGGTAATGCATATTTTTTTTAACCTTAACGAGTTCTAACCAGCCTTGAAAACCATAGGGTGGACAGGGCCAAAAAGCGGGTTGCGACTTGGACACCTTATTAGTGCCTGAGAGTTAGGCCCTCTGGGGCTCCTCAGAGCCAGGTGGGCTCACACCCCGCCAGGTGCCATGGCTGCACAAACAGAAGGAAACGGCGCCTTTCCTGGGTCTGGAGAAAGACTCTGAAGGAACTGCTGGTGTTCTCTCTGACATCATTAGGTCTGTGGTGCCCACAGTTGCCAGGCTGACAGCTCCCTGTGAACTCACTCTCCTCAAGGGGGGTGTGGTCTGAAAGATGAGTCCTTTGCCTTTCTGCTTTGTCGGCACAACTAGCCAGCTTTGGGCCCACAGCCCCGGAATCCGCAGGCTCAGGCCCCACCGAGGCAGCCCCCTGAGCTCATGAGCTGGCAGAAGAACAAAGGACCGAAGAACAAAGGCATGGAATGTTGAAGGCATGATTTTAGAAGCTTTTTAAAGGCTTTTAATATCCTAAGTTGGAAAAGCTGGGAGGGAGGGAGAGAGAAAGAGAGAGGGAGGGAGGGAGGGCGAAGGAGAGGTGGCGAGAAGGAGATTGTTGTTGGGGGAGGAATGAGGGCAAGGGTTAGTTTCCATATTTCCTGAGAGAAACATGAGACTGTACAATTGATTTCAGAATTTACATTAGGTAGAATGGGGATTCATCTATTTGCAAAATGACAAAAAGGTTTTCCTTGGAACATACTAATGGGGATTTTTGCCTCAGAGGTAGAGCATAACAGTGAATTAGGCAGGGTTGTTTCTCTAGATGTGACAATAATACACACATACTCCCTCCATTCCCCCCTTCTCCCCAGACAATAATAAAGCATTTTATACTCTGGCCTCAATTCTTCAGTGAGTTTCTAGGTCAGCAATTATACCCAGGTCCAAGTCTCAATCTGGTTGCCAGCTAAACAGGATTGGAATCTGGGGAGGCCTATTCCCTGTAAAATTATGTTACCCCGGAGAGGGGAGCAGGAGGGAAAACGTTCTGGATTTTGTGAAGGGGTCCTTTTCATATGGTGCACACTGCATATTTATAGTTATTTTTCTTTTTCCGGAAAAAAAAAAAAAAAAGAAAAGAAAAGCCTCAAACTTTTCATTTGCTTTGAAAATCAAACCTCGGTCTCTCCTTGGTTCAGGGCAGATGCTGCCTCAGCAGTTTTGAGTGAAATTCAGCACCAGCCCCGCTCTACCCCAGTGCAAGCGAATGCTGTTGACACACTGGACTCCCCATCCGCTCCCATTCAGGTGTCCAGTGAAGGGGATCATCAGTGACGTCGTCCCTGACTCTGGATCATGCCCTTCTGCTGCTTCTGCTTGAGTGGAGGGAGGGGTGGGATGGATGGTGTCAGAGACCTGGGCATCAGAAATTCTATACTGATGAGCCTAATTGGAGCCATATTGGAGGAACAATATGGAGGAAAGAGGGAGGAGACAGAGGCTTATTTTGAGACTAAATTTATTTTAATTAGATATATGCTTCTTTGCAGTGCTTGGCAGTGGTGGTGAAGAGGAAGCAAAGTTCCCCAAAGCCACCCCTTTGCTACCAACCCTAGTTCCTTGCCAAATCTCTCTTATGCTGATGCTCTTATTGGTGTTTCCATTTCTTTCCTTAACATAAGGTCAAGGGGGACAAAAGACAAATAGAATGCCCTTGAACAGCACCACTTAATAACTCAGAGTGTTGTTGCTGGGAATGGAATATATTCCACTCTAAGACACGCCTAACAAGACATGCTCTTAAAAAACAAAACAAAACGAAACAACCCAACAACAACAACAAAACCTAAAAATTCAGATTCCTATTCTCTTAAGAAAGTTTTTGTAAATTAGGCCTCACATAGAGAAGTGCCTGTTTCACCAGGGCATTCAACTTTTAGGAACTACAAATATACTCATCTGTGGTTTGCTGGGGGTTCCCCTCTGTGTTTTAAACACTAGAGAGATCATGCTCTTTAAGGTGAATGTAAGAACATGCTTGAGCCGATGTAGATGCTCACTGGGGTTGAAGACTTCCAAGCGTGCAGGGCCCGGGGGTCCCTCTCATTGTGCGCCTCTTGACTCTAAGGAGTCCTGCCTGTTTAGGTAATGAGACCGCTTAAGGTCTCCAGAGGAAGAACAACTGGGCTGCCATTGCAACTTGCACACAGAGGAATGTGCAGGAGAGTGTTCTGAAATAAAGGAAAGACCTGAACTCTGTGAGAAGAGAGAATGGGTGTGAGCAGAAGAAACAATAAGACCTCTGCAGATATGGCATTGAGAAATGGGCAGGGGAACACTGTGGGATACTTCATGGGACCTGTCCTCATGTAGGATTAGGCCTCATTTATTATTTGAAATTGAATTTTTTAATTGAGGTAACTGTAGATTGACATATAGTAAGAGATGATTTGAAGAGCTTCCTTTTACACTCTGCCCAATTTCCCCCAATGGTAACACTTTGCAAAACTATAGTACAATATCACAACCTGGATATTGACATTGATACAATTCACTGATCTTACTCGAATTTCCCAAGTTTTACTTAAACTCACTTTTGTGTGTATTTAATGCTATACAATTTTATCACCTGTGGAGATTTGTGTACCCATCCCACCACAGACAACATAGAGAACACTCTCATGATCACAAGGATCCTTGTGTTGCCCCTCCATAACCATACCCATCTCTTGCTTCTCCACCCCCAGGTCCCTGGCAACCACTAATTTGTCCTCTATTTAAAAAATTGTGTCATTTCAAAATGTTTTATAAATGGAATCAAAAGATATGGAACCTTTTGAGAAAGGAGTTTTTTCACTCAGCATTTAGAGATTTATCCAAGCTGTTATATCAATAGTTTATTCCTCTTTGTTGCTGAGTAATATTCCATGGTATGGATGTACCAGAGTTTGTTCAACCATTCAGCCAATGAAGGAAATCAGGGCTGGTTCTAATTTTTGGCTGTTGTAAAGAAAGCTGTTATGAACATCTACGTATGGGTTTTAATTTTTTTTATTATTTTTTTAAAGATTTATTTATTTATTTTAGAGAGAGAGAGAGAGAGCACAAGCAGGAGGAGCAGGGAGAAGGAGAGAGAATCTCAAGCAGACTCTGCCCTGAGCGTGGAGTCTGACGAGGGGCTCTATCTCACAACTGTGAGATCACGACCTGAGCCGAAACCTACTGTGCCACGTAGGCACCCCTGTACGGGTTTTTATGTGGACATAATTTTTCATTTGTGTGGGATAAATGTCCAAGAGTACAATTGATGGTTTGGATGTTAATTGTATGTTTAATTTTATCAAAAGTGCCAAACTGGGGTGCCCGGGTGGCTCAGTGGTTAAGCGTCTGCCTTCGGCTCAGGTCATGATCCCGGGGTCCTGGGATTGAGCCCTGTGTTGGGCTCACTGCTCAGTGGGGAGTCTGCTTCTCCCTCTCCCTCTACTGTTCCCCCTGCTTGTGCTTTCTCTCTGTTGAATAAATAAAATCTTAAAAAAAATAAAAAAATATGGTAAGCGCTGTGAATTGTGCAAGACTGTTGAATCTCAGATCTGTACCTCTGAAACAAATAATGCAATATATGTTAAGAAAGAAAAAAAGAAGAAGAAGAATGTAGCAGGAGGGGAAGAATGAAGGGGGGGAAATCGGAGGGGGAGAAGAACCATGAGAGACAATGGACTCTGAAAAACAAACTGAGGGTTCTAGAGGGGAGGGGGTTGGGAGGATGGGTTAGCCTGGTGATGGGTATTGAGGAGGGCACGTTCTGCATGGAGCACTGGGTGTTATGCACAAACAATGAATCATGGAACACTATATCTAAAACTAATGATGTAATGTATGGGGATTAACATAACAATAAAAAAATTAAAAAAAAATAAAAATAAATAAAAAAATAAAAAATAAAACCTGCCAAACTATTTTGCATTCCTACCATCAATGTATGAGTGATGCAGCTTCTCTAACTCCTCATCGGCATTTGGTGGTTGTTGCTGTTTTTTTTATTTTAGTCAGTCTGATAGGTGTGCAGTTATATTCCATTGTGGTGTTAATTTGCATTTCCATAATGATTAATGATGCTGATCATTTTTTCATGTGCTTATGTGCCACCTGTATATATCCTCTTCAGTGAGATGTATATTTGTGTCTTTTGCCCATTTTCTAACTGCATTATTTTTTTACTGTTGAGTTTTGAGAATTCTTTATATATACTAGGTACTAGTCCTTTGAAGGATATGTAGCTTCAAATACTTTCTCCTAATTTGTAGATTGTCTTTTCATCCCCTTCATAGTCTTTCACAGAACAAAATTTTTAATTTTGATAAGGTCCAACTTATTAGCTTTTCCTTTTATGGACTGTGGTTTTGGTGTCAAGTCTTAGAACTTCTTGCCTAACCCTAGGTCCCAAAGATTTTCTCCTATTTTTTTAAGTTTATTATTTTTATGGTTTAAAAGTAAGACTATGATCCATTTTGAGTTAATTTTTTTATAAGTTGTGAAGTTTAGTTGTGAGGGTCTCCCCCCCCCCCACACACATGTGGGTATCTAGTTGTCCCAGCACCATTTGTTGAAAATCTACTCTCCCTCCATTGAATTACTTTTGCATCTTTGTGAAAAGCCAGTTGAGCATATTTGAGTGTGTCTATTTCTGGCTTCTCTACTCTGTTCCATTGATCTGTGTGTGTGTCTCCACCAAAACCATGCTGCTGTCTTGATTACTGTAGCTACATTACAGTAGTGTTTCCTCCCACTTGATTCTTCTTTGTCAAGATTGTTTGAACTATTTTAGGGCCTTGCCTTTCCACATAACTTTTAGAACAAACTTGTCTATGTCTACAAAAAAACTTTGCTGGGATTTTTTTTTAAACAACTTCACTGAGAGATAATTCACATACCACACAATTCACCATTTAAAGAGTGCAATTCAATGTTTTCTTCACATATTCACAGGGTCATACAATTGCGCAGAAAAGAGATAACATAGTGGTATTGAGACTGTTCTCCTTAGAAAGGCCTGCTTGCAAGACTGGCCCTTGGCTGGAGTCTGGGAACTTGGTTCCCAGAGTGTTCCCAGTCAACAGTTAACTGATAAGAGTGGTTCCCTGTGCCTAGACTGTTTGTGCAAACAATATAGTTTATGTTGAATAACATACTTTCTTTTTGGGAATCTGTCATTTTGGCGCATGCTAGGAAGAATGTGCTTATGACCAGCCCCCACTAAAAACTTTGAGTGTGGAGTCTCCTAATGGGCCTACCTGAGCAGAACCATCACATATGTGTTGCTGTAATTTTGTTGCACAGAGAAGTGTGCTCTGTGTGACCCTTCATGGGAGAGCAAGAGCATATAGAGGCCTGCACATGGATTCCTTCAGAACTCTGCCTCTTTTCCCCTTATGCTCCAACTGTATATCCTTACTATGTCTCTGTAGTATATTTTAGCCATGGGTACGAATATATTATTTTGGTTTGCCTGGTTTACCTTGTGCCATTGGGGCTCCCTACTGGTGCAGCCTGAGGGAGCTGGAGGGCTTTTTCAAGACTGGGTGGGGGATTTCTCTCTGTGGGGTGGGGGTTCCCTCCATTGGTGCTCCCCAGCTGCCTCTGGGTGGAATGCGGACAGGGGCTTCCTGGACTAGGCCACTTGCTATAGCTGGGTCTCCCTTGACAGATTAGCTCACACCCTTTAGTGTATCTCTTGGTGGAAAAGGGGTGTCTCAGACCCAGTGAGTAATGAAGAGTGCCTTCTCTGGCTGTTTATTTTTGGTCAGACTCCCTCTTGCTGCCCCTTGCCTGATACTATTAGAGGAACTAGGGGAGGAATGAGTCTACCCAGATGCCTTGTCTTGCAAGGTAGGGGGTTGGGGGTTGGGAAACAGTAGGTCTGGATGAGTGGGGGGAAGATACAGGGTGCCCTATCACTGTGCTGGCTGTGCAGTCTTGGGGTCCCCAACCAGCTTACTTTCTTCTTAACACCTTTCAGAGTTTTCCTTTGTTTGCTTCTTGCATTATTTCCAGTGTTTACAGTTGTGTTTAGCAGGGAGGAACAGAAAGAAATGGATCTATGCCATCTTGTTCCAACCTACCATCATATTTTAACTCACCATATTTTAATTTGTTAGGCACAATCATATAATCAAGCATTCCAATTACTGGTAACATTAATTTAAAATATATACATGGTCTACTTTCAGAAGGTTTCTGAGGCAGCTTGGATGATGTACATGGAACAAGATAGTGTAGATTCATTTTTCCTTGCTGCCTCCCTCTAATACAAATAATTATCCCGGAACTTTTTCAGTGGGTCATGATAAAAGGGCTCTGAATCCTGGAAAGAAGAAGGTGGACTGACTAGAGAAGAGACAGTGTGGTGAATGCCCTGGGTTTTCTTTTCATGTCCCATACACAGCTGGGTTGGATACTGGAGAGACCTGTAGCCCAGAACTGTCAGTAGGCATAGACCTAAATCCCAAGAAAAACCTGCACTCTCTGAACAAAGGACCAGGAGAGGGAAACTTAACAGAGACCTAGAGCGCGCGGCAACTTGCTTCTAGAGCGTGGGCTGGCAACCCAATCTGACCACAGTGGCAGCCTCAACATCCTGGTTAAAAGTTATGTGGAAAGGCAAGGCCCAGGGGGGCTGATCCACCCCCCACCCCCAACTCCACACCCAGGGTACTGACAGGTGGGCTGATCCACCCGCATAGACAGTACCGAATCCTTTGGCCAATTCAATGGAGCACAGAAGGGCAGGGATGCTACCCACAGGAACAATGCCAGCAGAACCTGGTATTGCCCTGCCCGACACCACCTAGCACAAAAGGACCCAGGCCCAGCCACTCTGGCTCTCTGCATTCCCCACAGAAGGTGGCCCAGGGAAGCAGCTTCAGCCCCTGTAGGTAACACCAGTAAGGAAACGATCAGAAGTCCCTGCAGTGCCAGAAGAATGAAGCAGACCAGAACAGTACACAAGGGCTCTGAAAACTAAAATGTCTTTGGGACAACAGCACACAAAAATAGGCCAGAACCTATATGCTCCACCTAAACAGGGTGACTGCCTGCTAAAGTAGAAGATTTAAATAGGATTGAAAATCTAACATCATAACCCAAATGCTCAGGATACAATAGAAAATCAATAGAAAATGCCCAGGATACAATAGAAAAATATAGAGACCAATGGAACAGAATAGAAGGGCCAGTAATGAACCCACACATATATGATCAATTAATTACAACAAAGCAGCCAAGAATATACAATAGTCTTTTCAATAAATGATGTTAGGGAAACTGGACAGCCACATGCAAAAAAAGAAAACTTCCAGGGCGCCTGGGTGGCTCAGTCAGTTGAGCATCTGCCTTCGGCTCAGATCATGATCCCAGGGTCCTGGGATCGAGTCCCGCATCAGGCTCCTTGCTCAGCGGGGAGCCTGCTTCTCCCTCCCTCTCTGCGTGCCACTCCCCCCTGCTTGTGCTCTCTCACTCTCTCTCTCTGTCAAATAAATTAAAAAAAAAAAAAGAAAGAAAACTTCCATATGCTACAAAAATTAAATCGAAATGGGTTAAAGACTTGAGTGGAAGACCTGAAACCATAAAACTCCTAGAAGAAAACATAGGTAGTAAGCTCCTTGACATCAGTCTTGGCAATGATTTTTTTGGATTTGACACCAAAAGCAAAGACAACAAAAGCAAAAATAAACAAGTGGGACTACATTGACCTAAAAACCTTCTACACAACAAAGAAAACCATCAACAAAATAAAAAGCAACCTACTTAATGGGAGAAAATATTTGCAAATCATATATCTGATAAAAGGGTTAATATCCAAAATATATAAACATACAACTCACTAGCAAAAAAAAAAAAAATCTGATTTACAAATGGGCAGAAGATCTGAATAGTCATTTTCCAAAGAAGACATAAAGATGGCCAACACGTTCATGAAAACATACTCAACATCAGCAGTGATCAGGGAAATGCAATCAAACCACAATCAGATATCACTACACACCCGTCAGAATGACTAATACCAAAAAGACAAGGAATAATAAGTGTTGGTGAGGATGCAGGGAAAGTGAACTTGTGCACTGTTGGTAGGAACATAAATTGGTGCAACCACTGTGGAAAACAGTATGGAGGTTCCTCAAAAAATTAAATATAGAATTACCATATGATCCAGCAATCTCACTTCTGGGTATTTATCCAAAGAAAATGAAAACACTACGCGAAAAGATATCTGCACCCCTATGTTCATCACAATGTTATTTATAACAGACAAGATATGGAGACAACCTAAATGTACATTGACATTTCAATGGATAAAGAAAATGTGGTGCATGTATTCCACATGATGGAATACTATTCAGCCATAAAAGAGAATGACATCTTGCCATTTGCGACAATAGGAATGTACCTTGAGGATGCTATGCTAAGTGAGGTAAGTCAGACAGAGAAAGACAAGTACTGCATGGTCTCACCTATAGGTGGAATCTAAAAAACAACCCCCCCCCAAAAAAAGCAAAAAACCAGGCTCATAGATACAGAGAACAGATTGGTGGTTGCCAGAGGGGGTGGGGGGATGGATAATTGGAAATTTGTATCTTTTGACTCCAGTTATAAAATAAGTAAGTCCTGGGGGAGTAATATACAGTTTGGTGACTATATTAATAACACTATATTGCATATTTGAAGGTTGCTAAGAGAGTAGATCTTAAGGGTCCTCATCACAAGAAAAAAATTTTGTAACTACATATGGATATTAACTAGATTTTACTGTGGTGATCATTTTGCAACATATGCGAACATCAAATCATTATGTTGTATACCTCAAACTAATGTGATGTTGTATGTCAATTATACGGAAGGAAGGAAGGAAGGAAGGAAGGAAGGAAGGAAGGAAGGAAGGAAGGAAAGAGGGAAAAGAAAAGCACCCATAATACCAAGAATTAGGTAAGTCACAATTTGAATGAGAAAAGATAACAACTGACACCAGTATTAAGATGATTTAGATATTGGAATTATTTGACAAAAATTTTCAAGTGGTCATTATAAAAATACTCTAACAAGTAGTTATAAATTCTCTTAAAACAAATGAGAAAACAGAAAACCTCCATAAAAAAATAGAAGTTATACAAAAGAAACAAATGGGAATGATAGAACTGAAAAATACAATGACCAAAATAATAACCATATACATAATACCATGAAAAAAATCATAGATATGATAAAATGAATACATCAAGGTCAAGAGCAATATGCATAGAGTCATATTAAATGTTTACTGTGTGCCAGGTGCTGTTTCAAACATTTTCCTTGTATTAATTCATTTATTCTTCACAACAGTCCTATGAAGCAGATATTATTATCCTTATTAAAAAAATTTTTTTTTTTTAGAGAGAGTGCACATGGGGGTTGGCGTGGGGCAGGGGGAGAGGGAGAGACAGAATTGGAGCTCAGTCTCACAACCCTGAGATCATGACCTGAGCCGAAATCAAGAGTTGGGTGCTTAACCGACTGAGCCATTCAGGTGCCCCAATATTACTATCCTTATTAATAGATGAGGAAATGGAGACACAGAGAGGTTGAATGACCTGCCTAAGATCACACAGCTTACTAGTGGCAGAGCCAGGCAGGCTGTTCCAGAGTCTCTGCCCTTATCCACATATAATATTGCATAGTATTATGCTGCCTCTTTGAGAGAATTAAATTTATTTCAGTGAGAAATCTCAATGCACCAGCTCTGCCAGGGCTGCTAAAAAAGTCTTTTTTTTTTTTTTTTAATTTTTTTTTTTAAAAGTCTTCTAACTGGTCACTCTGTCTCCTTTCCCATCTCCTTGTACAATCCAGTCTTAGCAGGGTTGCCAGGAGGATCTTTATTTATTTATTTATTTATTTATTTATTTATTTATTTATTTATTTTAAAGATTTTATTTATTTATTTGACAGTGAGAAACACAGCGAGAGAAGGAACACAAGCAGGGGGAGTGGGAGAGGGAGAAGCAGGCTTCCTGCAGAGCAAGGAGCCCGATGCGGGGCTTGATCCCAGGACCCTGGGATCATGACCTGAGCCGAAGGCAGATGCTTAACAACTGAGCCACCCAGGCACCCCAGGATCTCCATTTAAAATACAAATCAGAAATACTATATGATCCAGTAATTCCACTGCTGGGTATTTACCCAAAGAAAAGGAAAACACTAATTTGAGAAGATACATGCACTCTTATGTTTATTGCAGCATTACTTACAATAGCCAAGATACGGAAGGGAGCCAAGTGTCCACTGATAGATGAATAGATAAAGAAGATGTGGTATACATACACAATGGATAATATTACTCAGCTATACAGAAGGATGAGATCATGTCATTTGTGACAACATGGATGGACCTAGAGGGTTATTATGCTAAGTGAAATAAGTCAGAGAAAGAAATATCATATGATTTCACTTATATGTGGAATCTAAAAAACAAAACAAATGAATAAACAAACAGAAGGCAGAATCAGACCTACAAATACAGAGAACAAACTGGTGGTTGCTAAAGAAAAGGGGGGGGAGGGATGGGCACAATGGGTGAAGGAGAGTGGGAGGTACAGGCTTCCAGTTATGGAATGAATGAGTCACATGGATAAAAGGTACAGCAATAGGAAATATAGTTGATGTATTGTAATAACATTGGATGGTGACAGATGGGAGCTACACTTGTGGTGAGCATAGCAGGATGTATAGAGTTGTTGAAATCACTGTGTTGTACAACTGAAACGAATGTAATAGGCCATGTCAACTATACTCAAATTTTAAAAAATTAGAATAAAAATAATCAGATTGCTTCACTCCGCAGCTTGAGACTCTCCAGTGGCTCCCTGTCACACTCGGAATAACATCTCACCTCCTTGCCAAGACTTAGAGGTCCCACTTGTATGTTCAGATTCCACTCCTCCCACTCTTCTCATTCACCAACCTCCACCTTCAGACTTTCTTGCTGTTCTTTGAACTCATCCCTGCCTCGGGCCCTTTGCACTTGCTTTTTCCTCTGCCTGGAATACTTGTTCCCCCAGATTTTCATTTGGCTGGCTCTATTTCTCACCTTTCTGCTCAAAAGGCATCTTCTCAAAGAGGCCTTCCCATGACTCCATTTTATCATCTTCAGATTAATCTTGCTATTGTTCCGTTTTTATTGTCTTACATCTTCCCCACTAAAACTGACAAGAGGGGAGGCCTTGTTTGTCTTGTTTACTGCTTCATCACCAGTAACTAGAACAGGGCCTGACTTATTGTAGGAACTCAAATATTTGTTGAATGAACAAATAAATGAATGGATGAGTTATACAGTTTTCATTACCTGAAAACTAAAGAAATGAAGTTTTTGTTTTGAGATCTAACTTAAAAACAATTTTTTAAAGATTGTATTTATTTATTTGACAGAGAGAGAGAGAGAGAGAGAGAGAGTGAGCACACACACAGCAGGGGGAGGGGCAGAGGGAGAAGCAGACTCCCCACTGAGCAGGGAGCCTGATACGGGGCTTGATCCCAGGACCCTGGGATCATGACCTGAGCTGAAGGCAGACGCTTAACGACTGAGCCACCCAGGTGCCCCTGTCACCCTAGTTCTTATCTGTGTCCCCCTGAAGCCCTCCTCTTCCTTGCTGAGGATAAAACCTACTTTTTTTCCCCACAAAGACCACTTCCAGACCCTCTCTCTGTGACATCGACCCAGAGACCTCAGGACATTCACAGCCTCTTACAGCTGCTGAGTACCAGCCTTGTCATGCTGCGGGGCTCTCCAAACTGCCTGCTGGGTGCTCTGGGGCAAAGAGATGCTGGCTCTAGCCTTTCAGGGGTGTACGGGTCAGCAAGTGAGAGGATACATTTGCACAAGGAGAGTTCTAACCCCAACTGAAATAAGTCTCCTATCTGTTTGTTCCCTTCCTTAACTTCTCTGTTTTTGTTGATGTAATTTTTCCCTCTTTGTGACTGATCGATGAATAAGACATTTAAGAGGAAGAGCTGGTTGGAAGAAGAACATAATGACTTTACTTGAGGTTAAGTTTGAGGTTTCAGTGGGACAGGCTGGGCTGAGTCAACGAAGCCCTGCCTTGGAGAGGGCTTTCTGATCTGCCTCCTTTTTGATTCAGGCGCTCATCAGAATGACCACGGCAGCTTTGGAACCATCTCTGGGCTGAATCTCTCCTTCCCAATCTAGTCGGGGGTGGCTTTGGAGTGACATTTTGTATAGATTCTATCTATTGGTAGCATAAATTGAAATAAGGAAGTCAAGAGGCAGAGATGATTTGGAGGAAGATTAAAAATTTAGATTTCTACATACTAAGTAAGAAGCACCAATGGGTCATGTAAATGAAAATATCCAGTAGACAGCCTGAGAAGAATGGCTGGGAGGTGGGATAGAAAGGGCCATTGGAAAATGCCTTAGGAGGAGTCGCCGTCCATGGGGGTGTGGTGATAGGTGAAAGATAAAGAAGGATGAGATATCCTGGGACCAAAGGATAGGAAGAGAGCCATTGTTTGAGTCTCAGGAAAATGCCTACACTTAAGGGGAGGGAAGCAATAAGGAGACCAAGAAGGTGTCACTCTGGGGAAGAAATTGGATGAAGCAGTCTTAAGAGCTAAAGGAAGTTTCAAGAAAGAAGTGGCCAATTCTGTCATATTTTATAGAGAAGTTGAGAAGAACGAATGAAAAATGGCTTTGGCAATTGAGATGATAATTATAATGAAAAGTATCCAAGAAAATGAGCTGGAAATGCCCTTCTCTGGCCTATGATGGTGACAGAGACTGATTTACTGCCCACATCATCTTGACATGATGTGTGTGTTTCCATCCTTAAGAAGGATTAATAGCAGAATAGCCAAAAAAGCCAGTTAGATTCAACTAAAATATGAATGCTTCTCATATTAATCAGACTGTGACTTATGACCAAAATACCTAAATGACAGATACTAACCTGTGATACCTTTTTTCACCCAAAAGGTAACAATACTGGGCATAGAAGAAAGAACTTTTCTTGATACAGATTCCATCATAATGATATCTGAAAAATAAAGGTTTTCTTAAAGATTATGTCAAACCACCAACATGCTTTACAGAAGCCACAGAATAGACTAGCTAATGAAGATCTGATTTTTTATCTGAGTTTTATCTATGACGCCATTTATTAGCTCCGTTGGGTAGATAGTTTCATACTATTTCATACACATTAGCTTTGAAACGGGCTCGCAAATGTTCTACTCTGCTTTCCCAACTAAGGACACTCCAGTCTTAGAGAGATGTGACAGGGAAAGCCTCCTGCTGCCACCGCTGTAAACCTTTTTAAGGTGAAGGGGAGCGACACCCATGTTCCCTCTACAGAGAACCAGACTCGGGTTCTCACAAACCCAAGAAGGAAGTTGGTTCCCGCTCTGCAGCCCAGGCACTTTGCTGAGCTGGGAAAATGCAGCTGCTTGTCTAGGCTCACAGCAGCAGGGCAAAATTTTTTCAAATGAACTATTACCCAATGTTTAGTTTGGCAAACGCTTCAGCTGTCTTCATTCCCTTGTGGGTAGCAGGCCCCTTTCCTAATTTGGCTTCCATCCCTTCTCACTGATTTTCTGATTTCATGGATTTCTCCTGATTTTTCTTTATTTAAAAGAAATAACAAGTAACAATAGTAATTGAATGACAATTATAGCACGATGCACCTGATAACATTGGAATTTCCTTTTGCTTTAAAAATACATAGAGCCTGGGTACCTGGTCTCTGGAAAATAATTCAAATATGCTAATTAGGTGAATACTTAGAAATTTTAGTTCAAAGAATAATTAAAACAGTTCTATAACTCTGTGTGTGTAATTATTTAAGTATTTCAACGGACATCTACATGTCTAAACATTTAAAGTGTTGAAACAAGAAAACATTGTGACTTTCATATTTTAACAAAATCACTAAGTAGAAACTAATATTTGGTTCTAGTATCACCCAAACTATTCCAGGCACTAGGATTTCATTTGAATTATGGGAACTCTTTGGTAGCACTGATATTTCTAGTTTGTTTAGTTTTGCATTTTTGTGTCACCCATTTTGTGATTTTTCAAAATGTTTGTTTATTCTAACATTTCAAATAGAACAAAAATGATAAACCTACCTGGCACTTCCTCTCGTGCCTAGCCTCCGGGTGCCAAGATCAGGAAAAACCAAATGTACAAGCTAAAAGAATAAACCAGATTTAAAGCTGCAATTGGAAAATTTAGAAATGAAACTTATAGTTTCACCTCTTATAATGTTTCAATTGTATTTCCCCTTTTTTTATTATAAAGAAAATACGCGTAAATGAAATTTGGAAAAAATCAAGACAAGTATAGGGACAAAAATATACTATTCAGAGGAAACCACCATTTAAACCTCAGTGTAGTTCCTTCCAGCCTTTTTTTTTTTAAAGATTTATTTTAGAGAGAGAACACATGCGTGGGGAGGGGAGGGGCAGAGGGAGAGGGAAAAGGAGCAAAGCAGACTCCCCACTGAGTGTGGAGCCCATCACAGGGCTAGATCTCAGGATCCTGAGATAAGGGCCTGAGCTGAAACCAAGAGTCGGTCTCTCTTAACTGACTGGGCCACCCAGGCGTCCCTCCCAGCGTTTTTTTCAAGCCTCAATATGTATATGGATTCTGTGGGTATACAGAGGAAACCACTGGTGTCACACAATTAGTACGTGTGCAGCTTTGCTGTCGACTTTCTCCCCTCCACAGTGTACCATAAACATTTCCCCTTGTCATTAAGAATTCTCTAAAAACAAGGGATTAATAGCTGCAAAAGAGTCCATCATGTGAGCTGCCATAATTTTACTATTTTCCTCTTTTTCCAATGTGATAGTCGTTTTCACTTTTTATTATTCATTTGTTTACCTAATTTTTTCATTTTAAAGGTTTTGGTAGCAAGTGCTATTAAAATATCGAACAACATAACTACTTCTGACTCAACTTCTCATCTCCCAGATATGTTTTTCATGTGTTTTGTTAACGCTAACATTATATTCACGACTAATTACATTAAAAAAAAATAGAAGCCTGTTCCAGCTTCCTAATTAGAAGAGGTTCGTGACATGCATGGTATCCCAGTACATGTCTACGGAAAGTGGAAATCCTGGAGCCTGGTGGAATTAGAAAAATACAGAGCATGGAAGGCATGGTGTTTTAAGCAGTCAAGTAACGATTTCCACTATTTTTCTCTAGTCCCCTCCATAATCATTCAGCTTCTGCTTTTGCTTGGTTTCTTGTTACATCCCTCTTTCTTTTTTCCTTTTTTTTTTAAAAAAAGATTTTATTTATTTATTTGAGAGAGCGTGAGAGATAGCAGGAGTGGGGGGAGGAGCAGAGAGAGAGGGAGAAGCAGACTCACTTCTGAGCAGGGAGCCTGATCAGGGCTCCATCCCAGGACTCTGAAATCATGACCTCAGGCATTTAGCTAAAATTGGGTTTTTTAAAACTCTACTAAGTCCTCAACTCAAATCACTCATGATTTGAGATGAAGGTAGACAGTTAACCTAGGCATTACCCCCATCCTTCTTTTTTTCTTAACTTCTAAGCAGCAGGATTTGACAGTGTCGTGTAATGTTTCTCTCGTCTGGTTCCAGGCCCTACCTCTTCCTACGGGAAGCCACCCAAGCCCGGGTGTAGAGGAAGAAAAATGAAGGAACAGGAAAGGAAGGCTTGCACAATTAAACATCAAGGTTATGAGGCTAAATTGAGAGGTTCCTTCAGGGAAGGGGTCCAAAATGTACAGATGAAGAATAAATGATAAAAGAAAAAGTCAGCAAGTCTAAAAAGGCAGAATCAGAAGCCAGAAATTCCTACTTTCAACCACAGATTCTGAAAATTCCATCACCTCTAAAGAAAATCACTTAAAACCTTCCCTTTATATCTAGTTGTAAAATAGTAGGTACCTAAAAGAATTATTATAAACTATGAAGCAGGCTCAGATTCAAGGCCCTGGGAAATAATCTGGTGTTTTGGAGGGAGAAGCAGAAACAAATTGCACAGTTGTCTGGCAGCATAATAATCTGCACATTTTATTTTATTGAGTAATTCTAACCCCAGACTATCCTGTGATTTCATTTTATGATCAGGTACACCACAGTTAAATTTAAAAACCAACTGAGATGATTATTTCCAAAAAATGTAATAAGTAAGAAATGTATATATTTAATATATGGACAGCTCACATAAATTAATGGGAAAACAACAATACCCCAATAGAAAGTGGTCTGGTGATAATATGTATACACACAAGATACATATGACCAAAACACATGCAAAAGTGCTTACCTGCCCTAATCATCCAATAAGTACAAGTTGAAACAGCTAAATATAGTTCTTAACCAACAAATTTTCTAGGTTAAAAATATTAGGGATTTGATTAAGAATATCAGGAACTACCATGAGCTGTGTATTGGTTACAATGGTCTAGAATCCCTCCTGGGGAAGTTATCACGTACAGATGGAGACTTATGGTAGAATAGAGAAACATTATAAACAACCGAAATTTCCAACAAGGGAAATGGTTAAATGAATTCTGGAACACCCAAAAAGTGTTTGGCACCATTTTACAACATTTATTTTAAAATATTTTAGTGTGAAAATGTTTATGATATTCTAAGTTTAGATAAATCGGCATGTGATTATAAAAGTTAATTATTTCTTGAGTGTTCCTATGTGCCAGGACCACTCAATTTTTTTATATGCATTCTCTCATTAATTTCTTAAAAGCATCTCATAAGGTAGGTACTGTTATTAACGTTATGAATCGTTTCATTTTACAGTTGATGATGTCGAGGCACAAAAAGATGAAATAACTTGCCCAGGGTTACAACCTAATTAGTTGGATTCCAGGCTTAGTGTTGTTAAAAAGTATACCATATTGCAAAATCAACAACACAAGAAACAACAAGTATTGGTGAGGACGTGGAGAAAAAGGAACCCTCGTGCACTCTGGGTAGGAATGCAAACTGGTACAGCCACTGTGGAAAACAGTATGGAGGTTCCTCAGAAAGTTAAAAATAGAACTACCCTATGATCCAGTAATCACACTACCGGGTATTTACCAAAAAAATTAAAAAAAAAAAACCACGAATTTAAAGGGATATATGCACCCCTATGTTTATTGCAGCATTATTTACAATAGCCAAACTATGGGAGTAACCCAATAATGGAATATTATTCAGCGACAGAAAAAGAATGAAATCTTGCCAATTGCAATGACTTGGATGGAGTTAGAGAGTATAATGCTAAGCAAAATAAGTCAGAGAAAGACAAATACCATATGTGGAATTTAAGAAACAAAACAAACAAGCACAGGAAAAAGAGAGGCAGACAGACAGACAATACAAGAAACAGACTCTTAACTGTAGAGAACAAACTGATGGTTACCAGAGGGGAGGTGGGTAGGGGAATGGGGAAAATAGGGAATGGGAATTAAAGAGTATACTTATTATGATGAAAAAAATGATAAAAAAAATACCATATTGCATGCTGTCTGCCTATCCACCTGTCCATTCACCTCTCGGTCCACCTATCCATACATCAATCTTTCAATCCATTCATCCACATAATATCTATCCAACAGGATGAGACATGAACACAACAGACAACAGATAGCAAAGTGAATCGTGAGACACACATCTTAGGGGACTTGTACCCTCAGGCATTTAGCTAAAATTGGGTTTTTTTAAAACTCTAATAAGTCCTCAACTCAAATCACTCATGATGGAATAGAGAGAGGAGGAGGTCTAAGGGGATTTCTTGTGGCAAGATGACCTTTTACCTGTGAAGGGTGTGTGGGACAGAGTGTGGCTCAATCAGCTCAGGCCCAGCAGAGGAGGATTCACAGATTCACTTGAATTCTTTGTGAGGCCCCTGGAGTTAGTGTCTGGCTATGGCATAGGACTCCTGATAGATTATAGACAGGCTGGCCAGTGCACTTGGTGGCAGAGGAGAGTGGTTACCACCCTGGTTTCAGCCAGCACACCCACACTCTGTTTAGGCCAAGAATGGCTGAGTAGTTCCTATGGCCAGAAGCTGTCTACATGTGAGAAAGAGTTGACATGTGGGAGAGCCTGGACTCTGCCCAGCAAAAGGCCCCCAGAATGGACAGTGAGGCTGCACAAAGAGTCATTCACCAACACAAGGAATGCATACTAGAACATTCCAAAGGGCTGCTCTGAAGAAGCCACCAAAGGGACCAGGAAACAAGAGTCTGCCTGGCTCCCAAAGTGTAAAGCTGAGCAGTAGGAGCTTTCCAGCCATTTTTACTTCCCCTGCTTCCAGAGGGGTCAAACTAACCCCCAGCAAGTTTTGGGGAGGAGGGATAGAGAGGGAAGAAGAAGCCTCCATGCCTAGTTTTTTGTAGGCAAGAAGCCATCCTGGAGGAGATAAGAAAACGATTTTAAACCCAATTCAGTTTTGATGTTATATGGAACTGGACATTCTAAGCATCAGACTGATACCATGTGGTAAATTAAGAGTGACAACAGGGCTTTGTATCACCCGAAGACTAGAGGGGTCACACTTCATGCTCACGTGCTCATTCAGGAGTGGAGGAATAACCACCCAATGAGCAGATTCAAAGCACCATGGGAAACGAAGACGAAGTCACTGTGTGATTAGTCCCTTAGCTCCTGCTGGTCATGTGTGTGTGCATGTGTGTGCAAACGTGCAAATAAACTATATGCGTGTGGCTATAGCTCTGGACAGTGAGGCTATAGCCAGTATTTATCCTCCTCTTTTTATAGTTTTCTCTAATTTTTACACTTTCTATAAAGGGATTGTAATACTTTTATAATCAGAAAAACATCAGTAAATGTTATTTTTAAAAAGGAAGTCAGTGTTATGGAAATTCCCTAATCCATGTGAGATATTACTTGCACCAAGAATGAGCACTACCCATCATATGCCCAGAGCTGCCAAAAAGAGCAAGAAACATTCCGACATCTGCACAGGAACTTGATGTGGAATCTGGAATCAACTCCATTCCCAGGGGAAGAGGGAGGAAATGAGAATTAGGTATTTTGTTGTTTCTCTTGTAAACATGCTTTGGGATCATATCCTTTTCCCCTTCCTCTCCCTAGTCCATTAGTCACAAATTCGGCAGTAAGGGTCCCTTCCCAACACGGCCTCCACTGAATGGCCTGTTCTTCAGGCAAACCCCCAACGAGAGCTGAAAGTTAGTGGTCTTGAAGAATGGATTCTAAGGCAAGTATTAAGATGAAAAATGCTAAATAAATGCCCATTGCCGCACACTGGAGTCTCTTTTTTTAACTTTTCCTTTGGAATGCTCTGCAATGAGACTACCCTAGAGGGGACACAACTTACAAGGAACTCTGAAAAAGATTTTGAAAAATAGGCTTTAATTTCTTAGAAAAAGAAGTGGAGATCTTACAGACTAAATATGTCACGCTCAAGTCACACCGCTTCCATCTGATCAAGTTTCTGGGCAGGTAGATAAAGAAAATGCTGTAGAGCCAGGGTACCCAGGACTGGGTCCCCCTGAGGAAGTGTCCCAGGCTGCCAAGTGATGAAATGGCTAAAGATGTGGGCTAAATGATAAGCTACTCGAGGGAATTCCTAGCTGGCTGGAAAACCTTACTCAGGGAAACCTTGCGAGCACAGAGTGTACTCAACGTCTTGTATGCACTCATATTGCTTTCATTTATTGAATGAGGGATAAGAGATATGCATTTCAAATATGGGAGCTTCAGCAGGTTGAGAAGACTGGATGACCTACAAGATTCAAGAAGATACTGGTAAACAGAACTGCAGATTGAAACTAAGAAGCTAAAATATAGGAATAAGGGAGTGGCTGCTCCTGGGTTCAAATAGTCACCTGCATAACGACAATAATCTGAGAATAATATTTTGTATTTATATAGAGTATTTCACAGTTTCCAAAGCAGTTTTGGGGGGTAGCTTAATTTTAATTCATGTGAAAAAATACTTAAGGGTTATTTTTGTTGACCACAAGCTTAAAATGAAACCAACAGAGTAACATGGAAGGATAAAAGCCAGTAGTAGCCCTCCCCCTCCCAATAAAAGTAAGAGTCCCTATCATCTGAGCGCTCCTAAGGCACTGGGTTGTACCCTTGGGGCTACCTACCTTTTAAGAAGACATCAGTAAATTGAAGTCATAATGAAACAAGTGGGCAGAAAGGTAAAAATTTGGGAGCTGAGGAATATTCAGTGTGGAGAAGGGAAGATAAGGAGATGTAAAAAATTGGTTCAAATATTTGAGCAGCTGCTATATTAGAAGATTCTCCTACGTATTTTAGTATTATCAAAAGTGCAGGATTTCCACCAATGACTTTGTTTCAGGGATGAAGATTTTGGCTAGAAGAGTGGATCTTAAAATGTCAATGTTTTGGAAACAACATTGGAATCCACAGAATTGCTTGTAGGAGGGTAACCTGGAGCAACCACTTTGGAAAATAGTTTGGCCCCATCCCCAGATATCATAGTTGCACACCCCCTTAGCCTGCAAGGTTCATCCCTGGACATACATGCCTAAAAAAGCATCTTCACGTGCACAGCAGGAAATGTGCACGTGAATATTCACAACAGCAAAATCTGGAAACAAATGCCCAGCAGTAGGACAGCAGATGAGTAAATTGTGAAATATTACACAATGGTCAAATGAATCTAGATGAATCTTAGTACAATATTAAGTGGACAAAGACCCAAAGATGGCAAATAACATGATACCCCTTTTTAAAAAGTTAGGCCACAGGGACGCCTGGGTGGCTCAGTTGGTTAAGCCACTGCCTTCAGCTCAGGTCATGATCCCAGGGTCCTGGGATTGAGTCCCACATTGGGCTCCTTGCTCAGCAGGGAGCCTGCTTCTCCCTCTCCCTGTCACTCCCGTTTGTGCTCACTCTCTGACAAATAAATAAAATCTTAAAAAGTTAAGCCACAAAAATTAAAAATATGCTTTTTAGAAATACATATATGAAATAGGTTAGACAAAGAAAGCCAAATACCATATGATCTCACTTACATGTGAACCTAAAAAACAAAAACAAAACAACAACAAAACAAACTCACAGATACAGAAAACAGGTTGGTGGTTGACAGAGGCAAGGGGCAGGGGAGTGGGCAAAAGGGGTAAAGGTGGTCAAAAGGTTAAAAAATACACAGAAATGCACTTAAACTCTTTTCTAAAAAGCAAGGTAATGATGAACAGGTTGATGGTTCCCACCAGTGGGGCAGGGCAGGGAGATGCGATATGGGGCATCTGGTGCGATGGTTCATTTGGGGTGGTGGGTTCACAGATGTTTACCACATTGTTAAAAAGAACTAAATACCCAGATGGAATTAGGCTATGCATAGACCCATGGTGACAGTGTGTCATGAACCAATTCAGTTCTGTCCATCTGAGGGCCACTGAAAAGAGGGAGAAGGCACAAAAAAAGGAAAGACAGGAGGGAGGGATGGAAAATACTGAATTGGCATCATTGTGGCCTGGTCAGCAAGCTCCTTGTCACCCATATCATTTCAGCCTAAGCCAGGTGGCTACCCAAAGTGGTATCGTTGTGCAGGTTGTGAGCTGCACCAAGGTCCCTGATGAGGAGTCAAGCAGGTTTTCATCAGCCTGTGCTCTACATGCCATGCAAGATCCTGGGGCAGAACTAGGTTTGCCCAGAGGAAGAGCACAGAAGTGTGCTGCCCCATTACCCAGCTCTAAGGCTTGTGACCGTCTTTGTCCAGAGAGGGAAATTTGTTCTCATAAAAGCCCTAGCCAGAGATGTTTTCAGAGGAATCTTGCACTGGGTATTGAATTGGACTAGGTGACCTCCAAGGTCTCTTGGAACTCAAGGATATTTTTGAGGGAATAACAAGTAGAAAGAGGTCTGATTCACAATTCAGGAGACTGGATTGGACACTGTAGGGAAGGAAATTCTACCACCGGAAAATGTATCTCTTTGGTAAGTGGATTATTTTAGGCTGATTATTTTTAAGAAAGAGAAGGCTCACAAAGAGCCTTTGACCTTTCCCCTAATTGCCTAAAAGAATTTAGAGGACTTGCCATCCTCTAATGGAGGTATCACTGTAGATAACTACAGTATAATATGAAAGAGATGTGGAAGACAGGGAGGAATTTAGCAAAATCTGTTTGTTAAAATTCTTTTTATTGTTTCTGTACAGCCCATCTAACATTTGTTTACCAAACATTTACTCTTTTTCATCATCCTATGAATTTCATTCCTTCCCTTTTGAAGTCCCACTTTCCTACACTCTTCTTGGGTCTGGATGGCATATAAGTCTCAATTGCCTGACTGCCAGGCGGGCCATAGTGAGCCCCCACACATACATAATTAAATTTGTTAATTTGTCTCTTGTCAATTTAAATCTTAGACCAATCAAAAGAACCTGAAATAGTAGAGGAAAATGTTTTTCCCCCAAAACACCACCCATACATTGCAAATAGCTGTGTGATCCTCAGCCTTAATCACTGCTGGTTTGTTTTCTTGACTTCAAATGCTACCTGCTTCAGCCAATGGCTGTGACACAAGACAAAGCATTAAAGATGCCAACTGTTTCCTCCTCACCCCCATGTCTTTCCTGCAGGCGGCCCTTGCCCACAGACTGCTACAGTATTGGGCACTGGGGCAGAACGTCAGGTATAGCATCATGGGAAACACCATCCAAGCAGCCATAATGGGAAATCAGGAAGCCAGTGAAGGCAGTTGGCTTCTGGGAAGGGGCAAGGAGCAGGCCAGTGGAGAGAAGCAGAGTCCCAGTGGTTTAGGGATATACCAGAGAGAAAGAAAAGTGATGCCTGGTGACTTAGAATCTAGTTGTGGCCTGTCTGAGATGGGAACCACCAGCCACATGTGGCTACTGCACACTTGAATTGTGGCTAGTCCAAGCTGAGATGGACTCTACATGTAAAGTACACACCAGATTTTTGAGATTTGGCATGAAGAAAAGAATGAAAAAGTAACTCAATGATTTTATAATATTGATTCCATGTTGAAATAATATTTTGAATATTTTGGATTAAATTTCAAAATAATAAAAATTTTCATCTTTTAAAATACTTCAAAAATGAGGATACTAGGATATTTTAAATTATATCTGTGGCTCCCATTGCATTTCTATTAGGCAGCAATGGACTAGACTCTATGAAGCCCAAACTTTTTATAATAGGATTTAATGAGATATCCCTTTCCCTTTAAAAAATTCTCCTTTTAACTTGTTTTGAGTTGGTGTCTATCTATTCCTAAAAACCAGATGGAGGGCACCTGGGTGGCTCAGTTGGTTAAGTGACTGCCTTCAGCTCAGGTCATGATCCTGGAGTCCCGGGATCGAGTTCCGTATTGGGCTCCCTGCTCAGCGGGGAGTCTGCTTCTCCCTCTGACCCTCCCCGCTCTAATGCTCTCTCTCTCCCTCTCTCATTCTGTCTCTCAAATAAATAAAATCTTAAAAAAAAAGAACAGATGGAAAAGTGCCTTGAAAATAAATACAACTCTATGATTGGAAGTTATTATTATTAATTTAATAATGATTAAGTCCTATGATTCTATTAATTATTTCCATCAACAAATCCTACTGGCTCGGTTTCCCAAATATACCCAGAATTTGACCTCTTCTCACTGCTGAATCCCTGCCCACTCTTTGCACACCTGGCTCCTCTCGTCTCCCTGATTTGACCTCAAGGTCCTGAGGATCATCCTGGTCCTCTTTCCCTGTTCTCCTCCCTCCAGCTGTTGCAGCCTCTTTGCTGCTTGTGCTCCTTCTTCCCTCAGGGCCTTTGCACTGGCACTGTTCTTTGTTCATATCCACATACTCACTGCCTATCTCTTCAAAGTCTGGACTCAAATGTTACTTCTGAGGGAGGCCTTCCCTGTTTGCCTTCCCTAAAATGACAACTCTTACACACACACACACACCTCTTATCTCCTGCTCTATTATTCTCCTTAGCATTTATACTATCTCATATACTATGTATTTTATCTTACGTATCAGTCTCCTTCAACTATAATAAATTTAGTAAGGGCAGGAATTTTTCTCTGTCTTGCTCATTATTGTATTTCCAGCTTCTAAAACAGTGCCTGGCACAGAGCAGCTGCTCAATAAATATTTGTTGTATGTGGAGGATCTCAGCAGACTATTCTTGTGCTAATAAGTGTTTGCTGGGGGCGCCTGGGTTGCTCAGTCGTTAAGCATCTGCCTTCAGCTCAGGTCGTGGTCCCAGGGCCCTGGGATCTAGCCCCACATCGGGCTCCCTGCTCTGCGGGGGGCCTGCTTCTCCCTCTCCCACTCCCCCTGCTTGTGTTTCCTCTCTCGCTGTGTCTCTCTCTGTCAAATAAATAAATAAAATCTTAAAAAAAAAGTGTTTGCTGTATCTTATATGGTCTACACAAAGTTCCTGACAGAGCTCTTAACCTCCAGAGGAGATATTTAAGAGCCAGTGAATTCTCTAAGTACAACCAAATTGTAGGAAGCACCAGCTCTCTGACGCCACAAGTGGCTCTTGAAGTTCGTGTGGTGCTACGTGTTGGCATTTCTGTTTGAAGACTTATTTATTTGAAAGAGAGAGCATGCTTGAGCAGGAGGGGCAGAGGGATAGGGAGAGAGAATCTGGAACAGACTCCCCACTGAGCATGGAGCCCAACATGGCGCTTGATCTCACGACCCTGAGACCACGACCTGAGCCAAGATCAAGAGTCAGACTTAATCGACTGCACCACCCATGCACCCCAAGTGTTGGCATTTCTATGCAGGGAATAATGGTCCAGAAAACCTGGCTGAGTTTTTGGAATATTTGGAGCTGCCACAGTTGTACTTTCTTAGACACCACCCATTCCTTACCTTTCCTGGCCCCTCACTATGAAGTGTGGACAAAGGACAGAACGGATTTTCAAGGAAGATGAAGGAGTATATTAGCCATCTGGTTGGCTTCCCAGAGTGAAGCCAATTATTCCCACTGAGAACTCATTAGACCCAAATAAATTTTAATATTTCCTCATCAATTCACTTGCATTTTTTTTTTTCCCTCAATGAGCACTGTATTTTTATCTTCACAACCTACCTTCCCAAATGTGGCTGGGTTGACTTGGTCCTGAGCATTTTGACCACAGGTCTCCACATAAATCTCATACATCAGGCAGCGAGGCACACTGTACCCTTCACAGATACAGAAATTGTCAACCAACCTGGGGGGAGAGGAAGACAAGGCAGAGGAAATTGGCATCAGTTTCTCTAGAGCAGAACATTTTGATCCAAGGAAATGAAACCCGTTTAAGTTATTGAATGCAAAGGCTCACCAATCATCATCAATAATGTACCTTTTTGTTCTTAGCCCAGAGTTAAGTATTTTGATTGTGGGTCTTTATTTTTTATTAAATCTTTAATTTTCATTCCAGTATCATTAACAGTGTTATAATTTTCAGATGTACCAGATAGTGATTCAACAATTCTATACATGACTCAGCATTCATCATGATAAGTGTACTCTTAATTCCCATCACCTAATTCATCAATCCCCCTACCCACTCCCCTCTGGGAAACATCAGTTTGTTTCTTGGTTTGTCCTTCTTTATTTTTCCTTTGCTCATTTGTTTTGTTTCTTAAATTCCACATATGAATAAAATCATATGGAATTTGTCTTTCTCTGACTTATTTTGCTCAGCATTATACTCTCTAACTCCATCCATGTTGTTGTAAATGGCAAGATTTCATTCTTTTTTATGGCTGAATAATATTTCATTTGTATATATACCACATCTTCTTTATCCATTCATCTATGATGAATACTTGGGCTGCTTCCATAGTTTGGCTATTGTAAATAATGCTGCAATAAACAGGAGTGTATGTATCCTTTTGAATTAGTGTTTTTGTATTTTTGGGGTAAATACCCAGTAGTGTGCTTACTGGATCATAGGGGAGCTCTATTTTTAACTTTTTGAGGAACCTCCATACTGTTTTCCACAGTGGCTATACCAGTTTGCATTCTGATTATGGGTCTTTAGATAATCAACATGGTGGGTTTTTATTGTTGTTTTGTTTTGTTTGTTTTTTGGTCTGTTTTTGTTTTTGGCATGTAGGCATATTAAAAAGAAGCCCAAATTATTGGCTCAGCAGACACTGTTTTATGTCCTATTGTAAAGGTTGTAGCCAAGAGCTCTTTAGCTATAAAGTGAGGATTATTTACTTGATATATCACCCCTGCAGGCTTGCCAGTCCCTGTGTGCTTGTGACCCAGCGCATGTGTGCAATGCTTTGCCTCCCTCCCCCAGTTGTTTGCACAATTTTTAAATCTGAGTCATTTAGGGCAGGCCACAATATTTTGATTAGTTAAATTGAGATGAGATGTAAAATGCAAGACACCAAGAGACAGGCAGTACGCTTTCACTCTCCAGCTGAGTGGCATTTATATGTGATCTGCAGCATTTCAGGCCTCTGCTCGAGGTGGGTTCTTCAACTGCTCAAGTGCTCCCACGCTTGGGGGGAGGTAGCAGTCCCTTGGCAATGAGGGGCTCTGCCTGTGGCTCACAGCCCACAGTCAGCCCTGTGGGGATAGCTGTGTCCCTGTTCCAGCAACTGGTATGTGTGTGGGGTAAGAAGTGGGGGAGACTGAGGTCAGAAAGTGTGGTCCACAGTGACATCTGATCACAACCCTCCCTTCACTGGTTGAGGAGAGACTCTCAGGGTTCTCCTCATTCTTTTAGAGAAATATGCAAAGGAAGCCAATATAATTTTTAAACACAGAAGAATTTTTTAGCAGGGAATTTACCAATACATCGTCTCCTTTCTCATTGATGATATACAGCTTATTTTCTGGGATGAGGCCCGCTGAGGCCCACATTTACTTTCCCTGAGAGCTAAAGACACAATTGTCAACCCCATCGGCTTCCTCATAAAAGGAAAAACTAACATATGGGAGGTGGGGGAAATCTTTGGCCCTGTATACTGAGGTATACAAATTATTGCAGGCCAGGCAGCTTAAAACAAGAGAAATTGGTTCTCTCACAGTTCTGGAGGCTGAGAGTCCAAAATCAAGGTGTCAGTACGGCTGGTTCCTTCCAGAGGCTCTGAGAGAGAATGTGTTGTATGCTCTTCTCCTAGCTTCTGGTGCTCGCTGGACATCCTTGGCTTGTAGATGCATCACACTCATGTCTGCCTCTGTCTTCACCTGGGCTTCTCTTCTCTGAGCGTCCTCTCTCCTCTTATGAGGACACCAGTGATTGGATTTAGGGCCCAGCTGAATCCAGTATGATCTCTTCTTAATTAATTACAACTGCAAAGACCCTATTTCCAAATAAGGTCACATTCTGAGCTTCCAGATAGATATGTATTTTGGGGAGACACTATCCAACCCAGTACCTGCCCAAGGAGGGGATTTTCCAAGGGTCTCCTTAACATCGTTGTGAGAACATGCCACTTGACATACTTGACCATGGTTTAAATATAGCTGTTATAGTACCAATTATTTGGCTCAATGTTGAATACAGGATGATGGCTCTCGGTGGGGAGGGGAGTGGCAAATTCCTACAACTAGGTGATTTTTATATTTCTTTTGTTAAGAAACCACTCATTGATAGATGAAAAGCCTGTATTTGAAGTATCACAAAAGACAGCTATGCTTGGGGAGCTGCCACAAAATAGGGATAGATGTCAGGTTCAAACTCACTGTTGTTTATCTACAGCTACTACTGATTTAGTCATGGAATGGTCTCCTCAAAAAAGAAACATGCGAAATACTCCTTAAAATGAACTCTAGTTTAAATGTTTGCAAACCCTTCTTCCTCGTCACAGAAATTTATTTGTTCTAGGCCTCTATGAACTGTGTCTTTCTCTTTCAAAATGACATTACTGAGTCTGCCTGTTATCTGGGTGCACAAGTAAGGCCAAATAATACTATCAGGGAGAATAACAGTAAAGGTCTTTGATGAGAGTCTTTTCTCTGTCACACACCTAAACACAGGGCTGCCTTCTGGCCTGAAGCCTTGCACTGTCAGTTGGTGACTTTGCTGCTTTGATCCTGGCTGCACCCCATTTCTGGCCACATGCCTTTGGTGGTTTCCCCGAAGTCTCCAGCCAGATCGCAGACACTGGCCTGTGGTGGGCAGCCAGCATACATTAACTAGGAAAAATGGAAGGTTTGAAAGAAGGTTTTAATTTGTCCGGTAAGAGCATCTGTTCGGGGTCATGCCTTTACTTCAGCTCAAATAGTAGGTGCTTCAGCATTTAGTCTCCAGACGCATAGGAAATTATGATTTTTAAACAGATTTATTTACTTATTTTAGAGAGAGAGCGCATGAACGTACAGGAGGCGGAGGGGCAGAGGGAGAGGGAGAGAATCTTAAGCTGACTCCCTGCTGAGTACTGAGCCTGACTCGGGGCTAGATCTCATGACCCTGAGATCATGACCTGAGCCAAAATCAAGAGTCAGATGCTTAAACGACTGAGCCACTCAGGCACCCCTATGAATTTTTATTTTAAGTAAATGATTTCTTTTTAAGTAATCCCTATACTCAAACTCACAACCCTAAGATCAAGAGTCACATGCTCTACTGACGGAGCCACCCAGGTGCCCCTTGAAATTATGATCATGAGTATTATCCAGGGCTTTGCACCTCACAGACGGACTTGTGTTCTGACTCTGAGATACCTCCTAGAGCTTTTGTGACTAGAAAACAAGCACATGATATGCCTAGTACACTTCTTGGCACATGGAAGCTCTTATTGGTGTTGTTTTAGTGTCTACCTCCAAAATATTCAGAGGACGCAAGAAAGATGGCCCTGTTGGCACACTGGCAGCCCAGAAACACCTGCAGTAAATGAGACTGACTTTCAACTACATGTGGGTCCAAGGAGAGGCTGATGGGGGTGGGGGAATGTGTAGGCAGTAGGGTTGGGCTGAACTACTGGCAGGTGGAATTGGTTAAGGATTTTACACTGTGCCACCAAAATGTGTTTTGGTGATCCATGATTATGAAGGTGTGGGATGAATCAGATCACTGAATTCCTTGCTTAGCTGCCTAAGAACAGTATTTACCAGGTGTCACCATCAGATGAAGTTGATTGCTAAGATCATAAAAACATTCATGATGTTCTCCTTGTTTTGAGTGATGGACAATCTGATAGTAGCCAACATCAGAGTGCACATATCTAGCCCTGCGATTCTCACATTTTCTGAGTGCTCCTTTCCATGGTAAAGAAAAATGTAATGCTGGGAGTTACACATGCTGGGAATTATAGTACCCTGATTCAGCCTGATCAAAAGCTCCTATGAATTCTGTATTTTTCAAAATAAATTTGCATGTCATTAATTTCAACAGTCTGCAGAAATTTTAAAAAGCCATACATGTGAGAGACAGTTATTTTAGGCTATGGCCAGGCTCAGCATACCTAGGGATTAGAGGATGCGTAGTAGTTTCATCTGCGGTCTGAAACCAGGGGTCCCACCCAGTTGACTTGTTCGGTCTGCACTCCCCAGCAGGGGAAGTCAAGTCACTGCTCTTCATCCCTTTGTGCTCCCCTGAGGTCTGACCACTTCTCTCTCAATTCCTACAACCCTTCCTGTCTGTGAAACAGAAAATGTCTATTACTTCTGTTTCTGGAGACTGTCCTGCTCCTTGCAGGACCTTCCTCCTTGGAGAATTTATCATGTTTACGACAGTAGCACTGAAGTCTCTAAGGAATGCTGAGGACCTAACTAGTGACTGGAAAATGAAGCTATGAAGCAATGCTGAAAGTGGAATGTTTCTGCCATGTGACAATAATCAGCCCCCTCTCTGGTCTGTCATTCAGAGTGTCTGGACAGCTCGCCCACCAGTACCCACTGCCACTGTTCTAGGAAACTGGTCTCCTTGGGCATCTTCTAACACCCTCCAGGATGCTAAGGCTCTGGATTACAAATTGAGTGGCTCTACTTATGTGTGTAGCTTTTAAAATATATATTTATTTTTTAATTGTGATAAAATATATATAACAAAATTTACCATTTTAAAATGTACAGTTCCGTGGCATTAAACACCTTCACATTGTTGTGCAACCATCATCACCATCCATTCAAAGAACTCTTTTCATTTTGCAAAACTGAAATCCTGTACCCATTAAACACTAACTCCTCCTTCTCTCTCCCCAAGTACCTGGCACCTACCATTCTATTTTCGGCCTCTAAGAATGGGACTATTTTAGGTACTTCATACAAGTGGAATCATACAGTATTTGTCCTTTTGTGACTGGCTTATTTCATTTAGCGTAATATCTTCAAGTTTCCTCCATATTGTAGTATGTATCAGAATTTCCTTCTTTTTTTAAGCCTGAGTAATAGTCCACTGTGTGTACGTATTGCATTTTGTTTATCCATTCACCTGTTGATGGACACTTGGATTGTTTCCACCTTGGGGTATTGTGTATAATGCTGCTACACACATGGGTGTGCAAAAATCCGCTTGAGTCCCTGCTTTCAATTCTTTGGGAGTACACACCTTGAAGTGGAATTGCTGGATCATATGGTAGTTCTACTTCAATTTTTTGAGGTGTTGCCATATTGTTTTCCATAATGGCTGTACCATTTTACATTTCCACCAACAGTGCACAAGGGCTCCAATTTCTCCACATTTTTGACAACACTTGTTATTTTCTATTTTTGTTTGTTTGATAACGGCCATCCTAATGGGTGCGAAGTGGTTGGGGCTGTATTTGTAATGCCAGTGTTAAGACTACCAGTACCAATGATCTTTTAAACATTCCACCTCATAGACTGAATGCCTAAAGAGCAGTCCTCCACAGGAAGTTATGCCCTCCTAACCTCCATTGCTCCACCTCCTCCCCAAACTTGAAGAGCATGACCTCCGTGTTTGAGAGGCCTGTAGGGGTGAGTAGGAATTCATGGCATAGGACTTGAATTAGTTCGGCTCACTGCTAAAATGGTCCACACCATCCTAAGTGATTTAGGGCACCTGCACTGTGGGCAGTCTGCATTGTGTCATTTCACAGATAACCTTAGGAGGCTGTCCAGGTATGTTTGAATCTCTAATCATTCTTTCAAGTCTCTAGAATATAATGCAAACCCCAGAAACTCTAATTTACTAAATGGTGACCTGGAATGGTTGACAAAGGCATCCTCATAGTTCTTTCTTCTAAGAAGGAGCCACTCTGCTGAGGGGTTGGAGTCAGTGAGTGTAAAAGAAAGAGAGCACTGTTGTGTAGTATTCTGAAAACTTGGTGTGTGCTCTAATATGTATTCTTTTGATTTTTTTTCTCTTATGCAAGATAAAATATATCAAAAATTTTCTCTTGGAAGAAAAGGGTAAAATTTTAGGCCTTTTCATGTTATAATCACAAACACACCCTTCATTTTTCTATTTTGCTCACATAACTTTTCCAGAAAGTCTTTCCTGAGAAGTATTCCTTAAAACCTTTTTAAAAAGTAATCAGATATCTGCTATTTATTCACCTTGTAAAACTTAGGTTTTAGATTTTAGGACTGGTTTCAATTATTTTCCTATTTATCAAAAGCTACAAACCCATGAGTTCATCAGTCCCAGGGGCTAATGATATTTTTCTTTCCAGTTTTTCTGCCCCTATTTAAATAGCCAGAAGTGAATTTCACAAACAATGTGGAATGCATTGTTAAAGCTAAAAATTGCTTTGCTTTAAGTTAGAAAACATCCCATTCTGGATCTCATACAGAGGGGAAACATTTCCTCTCCTGGCCAACGCCCACGTGCCTTCAGATGTATATGTAAGGGCAGGTCCAACCAACAGGCCCCCCGGTGTGGGGCAATCTGGATTGCTTCCCGCGGTCAGTGTGACCAACAGGGAAGCCCCCACATGGAAAACCCACATCAGGAGGCCTTTAGTGTGTGTGTGTCTCTCTCTCTCTCTCTCGCTCTCTCTCTCCAGTCCCATCCACTGCTCCGACGAGCCAGCATCAAAAGGCACTGGTTCTGGGTGTGAACGGCTGTCCTTCTAGGCCTATTTATCAGGGCTCCCGGAGCACGGCGGTCACTCCTCGCACTGGGCACTGGCCCGAGGTCCTGGGGACAGCAGCAGAGGGAGTGACGTTTTCCCTCTTCCCTGCCCCACCTCTTCCATTCTATCGGCGCAGAGCGCCTCCCAGCCCAGACCGCGAAACCCGGCCCGATGGGAAGGCGCCCGGGGCCGCTCACCACTGGATGATGCCGCTGTGCAGACCCCGGGTGCCCGCGCCGCCCGATGGGGAGGCCGGCACATCCTCAGCCATGGCTCCGACCAGGGCCCGCCGCACCGAGACAGGGAGCCGGCGGCTGCGCTGCACCCGTCGGGCCGCCGCCGCTGCTGGGTGTTTACTTTAGAGCTGGGCGCGCGGGGCACGCGGGGGGCGCGGAGGGGCGCGGAGGGGCGCGGGGTCCGGAGCTGAGTCAGCCCGGCCGGAGCCCCGCGCGCGCGGCGGAGGCTGCTGGGTCGCTCCTGAGCCCAGCTGTGAAGGTTGTTGGGGGCGGGGGTGGGGGGGACGGGGTCGCCGGCCCCTAGATCAAAAGATGGAAAGACAGAAGTACAGAAGGCGCGCTTCCCACCTTGCTACCAATCCATCAAACAAACGAGGAAGCAACAAACAAAAAACCAATGTATAAGTTTCAAATCAGGTCACAGCAGTGGTGACTATCAGCGGTCTTCAACCCTGCTTGCGCTTTGGAATTACGCGCGCAGTTTTCAAAAATACGGACGCCCAAGCGCCAATCCCAGAGGTTCTGATGTAATTGGTCTGAGGGTGGGAGCGGTCCAGGCAAACCGGCTTTTACAAGCTCCCCAGGAGTTTAGTGATGCTGGTGTGCACTCGGGACTGAGAACCACTGGTCCTGGGAGTTTTGAGGAGAGCCGGCATCAGGACTTTTGAGAGGCCGACCCCAGATTACTCCAGTTGAGAACATCTGCCCTGGAGTGATCCCCCCCAACCTGCAGCCAGGACCAGGTAGTCCTTGCCCTCAGGAGCTATATGTTCACATCGCTGATCCGTGATGTCTGCTTACTCTCTCCCAACCTTACTTCGCTTACTAGGACTTGTGTGGTTGGTGTACGTATTAAGTGAGCTAATAAATGCAGGGTGTGTGGCATGAAGAGGAGCTCAGTCAGGCAACTGCTATTTTGGCTTCTGACTGCTTCAAAGTCCTCTCAGAAAGATTTCTTCATCTAGGTTAAAAAGATACTTGACAACTCAACAACAGCAACAACAAAACATTCCAATTAGAAAATGGGCCTAGGACTTGAATATCTTCTCCAAAGGAGGATATACAAATGGCTAATAAGCACATGGAAAGATGCTAAACATCATTGGCCATTAGTGAAATGTAAATCAAAATCACAATGAAATACCACTCCACACTCTTTGGGATTGCTATTTTTAAAAATAAGAAATAAAAACAAGAAAATAACAACTGTTGGTGAAGATGTGAAGAAACTAGAACCTTGTTCATGGCTGGTGGGAATGTAAAATGGTGCAGCTGCTATAAATACAGGAAGTTTCTCAAAAAATTAAAAATAGAATTAACATATGATCCATCAGTTCTACTTCTTGGGTATATACTGTTGGGGAGGAAAAATTTTCCTTTACCCTTCAAAGATTCTTATGGCTGGCCTAAGAATTAAATTTACATCAGACAGTAGGAGAAAAACAGATTTAATTTTGTATGTATGGGAACCCCACATACATGAGAGGGGTAAAGACAGAAAGGTAAAATGAGGTATATATGCCATCCTGAGCTGAAGAATGGGACAGGAGCCTGGGGCTTCTGGGAGGCACTCTGGGGCTTCAAAGGGGAATAGGGCAATTCACAGGACAATAAGAAAATGGCAAATGTTTGGTAATTAGATGTTTGCCCTGCCATCCAGATGGGTCACTCAGACAAAATTTATCTCTGGTAGAATTTCATTCTGGGAAAGATCCCCAGTTTAGATTCTTTTAGGTAATTAAGGGAGGAGCAAAGTTTCTCTTGAGCCCACAGGGCCTCAATTGCCTGCAGCTTAAAATAGTCCACATGCCAAAGTGGCACATTTTGGGGAGACTTGTTCTGAATCCCTTCAGTACCCAAAAGAACTGAAAGCAGAGACTCAAACAGATATTTGTAATTTGTACCCCCCATTCATAGCAGTATTATTCACAATAGCCAAAAGATAGAAGCAACCCAAATGTCCATCAATGGATGAATGGACAAACAAAATGTAATATTTGTATTTACATACTTTGGAATGTTATTCAGCCTTAAAAAGAAATGAAATTCTATTACATGCTACAACATGGATGAACCTTGAAGACATTATGCTAAATGAAATAAGCCAGTCACAAAAAGATGATTCCACTTATATTAGATACCTCGTATAGTCAAACTCAGAGAGACAGAAAGAATGGTAATTACCAGAGGCTGGGAGAGGAGAAATGGGGAGATATTGTTTAATGATTACAGAGTTTCAGTTTGGGATGAGGGAAAATTTCTGAAGATTAATAGTGGCAATAGTTGCACAATGTAAATGTACTTACTGCCACTGAATTATACACTTAAAACTGGTTAAAATGGTAAATTTTATGTTATGCATATTTGACCACAATTAAAAAAAAACCTGCCTCAAAAAAAGATACCCCAGGGTGCCGGGTTGGCTCAGTCAGTTAAGCGTCTGACTCTTGATCTCAGCTCAGGTCTTGATCTTGGGGTCGTGATTTTGAGCCCCATGTTGGGTTCCACACTGGGCATGGAGCCTACTTAAAAGAAAAAAAAAAAGAAAAGAAAGGTAAAAAAAAAAAAAGATGTCCCACCCCTGCCGCTAACACCATATGAACACATTTGGAGAACCACTTTTGGAAGCAGGGCAGAGATTCATTCAACAAACAGCAATGACTGCCTTCCATGTGACAGCACTAGAAAGTAGTTGTTTGGGGGGGGGGTTGCCTGGGTGGCTCAGCTGGTTGGGTGTCTGACTCTTGGTCTCAGCTCGGGTCTTGATCTCAGGGTCATGAGTTCAAACCCCACATTGGGCTCCATGCTGGGCATGGAGCCTACTTAAAAAATAAAATAAAAAAAAATAAGAAAGTAGTTGTTGGGGCAAAACACAGGTCTCCAGGGCCAGCACTCTCCCTCCAGTGGGGACACAATACTCAGGGTATCAGGAACAGTGTTCCTAAAGCAGTTCCAGAGGAGAGATAGCAGGACAGTCATTAAAGAGCCTGAGCCTTGAAGTTTGGCCAGGTCACTGGAGCCAACCCCAGATGGCATCTGGCTCCCCTTTGGGGAGTTGCACCAGGAATCAGCCTGGTTCTAAGAACTTCGGGAGGGTTTTTTTCCGGTGGGGGGGTGGGCAGTAAAGTGGAAAGGACTTATAAATAAGTGATGGAGGCCGATATTTGCCCTTTTCATCTTTTCAGCTGAATGTTCTTGTTCAGGGCTGGCGGCTTTAAAAAGCCATCCAGTAGGGGACATTTGACACCACATCAGCCCCTCTCAGGGCAGGAGCCAAGGGGAAGACCATGTGGAGAGACCCCTTCATGACCTGGCAATGAAAGGAGGCCAACTGTGTGGGTAAGAAGCAGATTGGCAGCAGCTAGTTTCACGTAGTGCTGGGAGACTCTGCTGAACAGGGAAAGCTGAATGGTAACTGTGATGAAGAACCAGCAGGAGGAGAGAGGAAACAACCAGGTGACATGATATGGAAGGTTCTCCAAGGAAGCTTTCTTGAGTTCAGCCCTTCTTCTCTGTTTTTTTTCTAGAGAGGTGGTAGGTATCTTGGGACCTTGGGAGGGAGCCCTGCCAGGCTGCTTCACTGGCTTTGCTTTGCCCTGAGTGCTCCCAGGGAGGTCCTTCTCAGTGGCCTGTGGAAGCTGAGAGCCTGGCTTCTGCCATTCTTCATGCAGGTCCTGCAGGAGCTCCCTGCCACCCAAGAAACTTCCCACGAGGCCCACTCATTTCCACAGAGACTAGAAATAACCAAGAGAAGAGCCTACTGTTATTAGGCTCAACTTGTTAGGGCCAACTTGAGGTCTTACTATGTCTCTGATGATTATGTGATATTTGCATATTTACTTTGCTCCAGTCAGTACCAGGCACTGGAACAGATCTTGGAAATACAATGGAACACTATGACCCTCTGGTTGACCAGTAGTCTCTGCTGTTTACTACATCAAATATTAGATGCAATGAAATGCAAACATTACTTTGCCTTGCTCCAGAGCTGTTGAGGCCAGTTGGTTAGAGGACTATAGACATGAGGCCATGGGGTCAATTTCACACCCTCCACCCAAAGGACCAGTTAATTTCTTCTATGACAGGTGACAGCTGGTGTACCTTGTTTGACCAGCCCTCTTATAGATGCAGACTCTAAGTAGGTACATGCTAATACAATAACACTCTTAGATTTATTCACAGTGTATGCCTTCCTAATGCGCTAAATGTGCAAAAGACATTTACCTCTGCAAGTGACTCTTACTAGCAGCATATTAAGGCTTTCATTTGGGTTGCATATAGCCACATAGACTGCGGAGTAGAATTAGGTCTAAAATTCATTTTATTTTCAAAGAATGTTTAATTGCAACTGACATAACAAAAAGACTTCCTTTTGTAGCTTTCACTGATGAGACAGCCAGACCCATGTATATGCTCTCTTGTACCTGAAAAGTCCAGTCTCCCTCTAACTCATGTTCAGCATCTGACCACTAATGTCCTATACCATTACAAGGAAAAGAAATCTTTAAGTTCATATCAAACAGAATTCCAATTCCTCATGTCACATTTTATGCACAACAAGCTTTCTCTCCCTCTGCCATAGAACATATCTCTTTCAGCTAAACAGTGGCTACTTTTGCCTACTTCTGTCTAATTGGTTTCTAGATTATCCAATTAGTCTTATTTCACCTTCTAAAAGGGCACCAGCTGTGCCTTATCCTTGCACAAAACCATCTCTGATTTGGGGTGCTTAATTTCATTCAGTCCTTACAATTATTCACTTTCTGTGGATGTACCAGGTGTCTTCAGGCAATAGATGTATTTTTAAATAAACCTAAAGAGTATAATGCATTTGGTCAAGAATGTACAATGTAGTTAGTATCTGCACGGACAGAGCATTACAGAGAACAGACAACTGCATGTTTCATTTTCACCTGGAAGAGACTTTCCAAGATCATTGGGCTCTAAACCAATAAGCCATGGAGACTTTCAAACTATACTGGAGCAAAACAGTTTCATTGGAGACAGTCCAAATTGCTATCACATGTTAAAATTTTCATTGATCTAGATTCACCTATGGAGTGTCTGGTTCATGTTCTAGTTGAAATTGATTGGGTACACCACATTCACAGGCATGAATGTGTTGGGAAAGAAACTCCACACAAAGCATATCTCTGCTATTTCTTGATCTGAAATCCATGATTTGGAGCACCTTGGAGACATACCATTTTTGTAGAGGTTAATTTCTACCAATCCACAGCCTCCCCCCTCCCCAACTTTTACACAGGTCACGTCAAAGGCTGGCCACACGTGGTATAACAAACAGTATTATCTGCAGAGGAACTCTGAGAATGTATGGAATGAAAGGGAACAGCCTTCATTCATCACAGAATGCTCGTAAATAATAATTTGTAGAGGAATACATTTGAACTCTTGATAAATTAAAAGTGGGATTTTTCTGAAGTCTGATAGAAAACCAAGCAAACACAAAGTGAAAAATGGTTTCCTTTTTTGCAAAGGAACAGTAGTAATTAAATAAGTCATCCTATTTGAGCTGTCCCGTAACCTCAAAAGGCACCTGTTCAAATCATAATCGTTTGCAAAATTGTAAATCACACCCTAATTCGTTTAATAATTTTCTAAGAGAATGAGCAAAGGCACACTAATGCAATTGGTTTTGGGTTTGTGTAAACACTATTTTAAAGGTTTTTATGAGCACAGAGGAATTATTTTGTAAAGCAGTTTTAAAATGGTAGCATTAGCTGACATTCTGGTGTGACAGACCTTTGTCTTTCCTCATAGTTCATATTATTCTTTGGTAAAAACATACTCCAATAGCTGTTTGCTCCCAGCTATTCTGCATGGAATTATCTTATGATATCCCCACCATGAAATGAATTTCACTAAAGCATCCCCAAACAAAACACATGTCTGACACATCTTTCTGAAAGCAGCTAAAGGATAGCAGACTGCCTTTCAACTAGTTGTGTGACCCCCTTCTCCTAAGTAGGAATTGAATCCCCCAGCAGAGACAGTCAAGGAGAGTGTTTTATAAAGGGCATATGCCTATATGCTTTGTTGCAGGACAAAAGTAAACACATCCCGATAGGTGCCTAAAGATTGTTAAAGAATGTCTTATGAATAGAAGCCTGTTTTCACCGGGGTTAAAACCCAATAAAATGAAGACCCCAAAGAGCTAGTTCATAGTGCAAACAGTTGTCGAGATCCTCTTTCTCAAATACAATCTTCACATGCCATCACTGGGCCAGTGCCTCTCATCCATACCTGCCTGCAGTGGAGTGGCCCAGGTCATACATCTGATCATTCCCCAGCCAGACCCCTCAGTTTGTAACCCTTCTTAGAAGCTTGCAGATGAAGCAGATGAGTGAGGAGCAGCTGAGGTGAGAGGCCAGGGAGAGCTGGAGAGGGCAGATGCCTGATCACCTTCTAGTTCCCAAGTGGCTCTGCTGTCCATCCTGAAACTGAGTTCTGCAAGATTCCTCTGTGTTCTCTGACGGACTGCTTTTTTGCACGAGTTAGTGTCAGCAGATTTCCTTTTCTCTTAAGGAATTGATGTGTTTCTAATACTTGTTATTTATTTTTTCAGTGAGGATTCTGGGAGAAGCAGGGTGCTCCCACACCAACCTCGAGGTGATCATTTCAAAGCATACTTGGTATATCATGGCTAAGCAGAGGGAGGGCTAGATTTGAGCCTTTCACTCAATATATATTTATGAAGCACCTCTATGAGCCATATGCATGCCAGGGCCTAGGGGAGTAAGGACATGTTGCAAAGGTACCTGCCCTCATAGTCCCCCACAACAATCAATATTCCTGACAGAGACATAGAAATGAAAATAGGGCTACCCCAAAAGATTCCATAGAATTGAACACATTAGATAGTGGTTGGTCCCAGTCTAGCTAGGGACCTTGTTAGAGTGGACATATAACTCAGGGCCACAGGGTGGACTTCATGGCAGGGAACATAGTGAAGACAGAGCAAGATCTCAGGGGCCCACAGAGCCGTCAGTAGTAAGGGGGCACAAGTCCTCCCTGGAGGGATGGTGCCTGAGGTCTAACCATGGCCAGCTACAGACAATGGCCATGCCGCCACCAGAGTGGGCAGCACCCATGAAGACAAGGGCATTGACTTTGCATGCTGGGGGCCAGGGAAGAGGACGTGGCCTGAGAAGGGACCCATGTTGGGTGGGGTTTGCCTGGAGCAGTGCGGGTTTGTGCCTCCTGCCCTTGTGCAACTCTTTCTTGCTCCCTTCTCCATTTTGAAGAGTGCCCTGCCTTAAACCATGAGTTATGTGGTTCTCCCACACAGTAAGCCACCTCTCTCCCCACTGTGGCCTCTGGCCATCTTGGGGAAAAACAGGGGAGGGAAATGAAACAGAGATAAATCATGTTTCCCTAAAGAGACTGGGCATGATCTCAGAGGACGGACTGAATCGTTACATTGGACTCACTTTAGCTGTTTGGACTAAAATATAGATGCCCCCCCCGCCCTTGTGCCCAACACATGCAGAAGAGAGCAGTCCTCCCTAGGGTCTTCTACATGATTGTAAGTATAGAGGAGCACTAGAGGAGCATAGTATTTGCCTCATTTCACAGGGAGGAAAAGGAGACTAGCAAAGACGTGACTTTGTCCCCAAATCATCCAGCCACTAAGCGGCAGAGCACCTGGGGCACAGGCTTAGCCACTACGCTGGGGGAAGTCTAAGTGGCAGTTTCCTTGGTTACAAAATGGGCAGTACAGTAGCTACCACCCAGTGTAGCTGTGAGGCAAAAGATAGTCGATAAAGCCTTTAGCGCAGTGCCTGGCATAGTAAGTGCTCAGTAAACTTTTGACTGTTGCCTATCTTACAACTTTCCTTGGAAAGAAGTAGTTACAATGATGTAGGTTATTTTGAAATTTTTGGTGCAGTGATATTATTATGGTCATGTTTGTAAAGAGAATCCTTATCTGTTTTAGAGATACACATTCAAATATTTACAGATGAAATGAGAGGATGTCTGAGATTTTCTTCAAAATAACCCAGTTGGCAGGGGTGGGGAGGAAGAGAGGGGAGGATAGAAGACATGAGATTGGCAGGTACTGATGACAGTGGAAGCCAAGCCATGGGGTTAAGGGAGCTCATTATACTCTCTCTCCACTTTAACGTGTTTGAAATTGTTCTAATAGGGGCGCCTGGGTGGCTCAGTTGGTTAAGCGTCTGCCTTCAGCTCAGGCTGTGATCCCAGGGTCCTGGGATCGAGCCCTGCGTTGGGATCCTTGCTCTGTGGGGAGTCTGCTCATCCCTCCCCCTCGGCCCCTGCCCCCCTCCCCCCATTCATGCTCTCTCCTGTATGCTCTCTCAAATAAATAATAAAATCTTAAAAAAATGTTCATAATAAAAATCATATATATATATATATACACAAATATACATATATGTATATATATTTGAAGCTGTATTCTGGGAGGATGATGCATAAAAGACATTTATACACGTATAGACACACACACACACACACACACACACACTAGTTTCAGATCTACCTAGAATCCTCTTCAGCATGAGGAATATACAAACATAGTATGTTATTAACAGTATAATTAACACTAGTATTTTACCAATATGCAATTAGTAGGACGTTGGTTTGGTGTTCTGTAGAACACTCTTACAACTAAGTGTTCTGTACATGCATACAAAAAATTCCTCTTTGGAACCTCCCAAATACTATATTTCTGTCTTGGTGATTCACAGATGTATTATATTAAAGGAGCTGAGCAGTCCTGCAGTAGATAAGCCTGTTTAACTTCATTTAACTTAGTGTTTCCAAGTTTAATTATCTACAGATTCCCACTCCCTCCCCATTTATTTGTCTGTTTTTACATAACACTGTTTACCACTGATAAACATCCTGAAGGATACTGGGGTTCCATGGAACCCAGTTTGGGAAACATCGGTATGAGCTATATCACAGAGTAAGTCAGATCTTGTGGGCTGTCCAGGAAGTGTAGGCTGCTGTTAAACAAATGGTTTCTAGAGGTTTAGCAAAAAAGGAAGTTTAGTGTCCTTGTCCACTTTTCTTCTCCCTTCTCTCCTTCCCCATGGCCCCAACCGCCAACAGCCACATACCCAGAGAAGAGAAAGGGGTGGCCTCGTGAGCACATCTCACGCATCTCCCAGGGGAGCAGCGTCTCTGACTGGGGTGTGAGGGGGGCAGGAGAAACAGTTCTGGTTCCTTGGCGCTCTGGATGAAGGCTCAGCTCCCACTCTTCCCTCCCACAATTGCACACAGCTCAGGCCTTCTGAGGGCAATCAGGATCTAAGTCAGAGTTTGGTGGTTCTATCCAAGGAGAGATAACATAGGAAATTAAAAATACATATGCAGTCATGTTTTATACATTCAACATTCTGATACGATGCATATGAATTTTCTTTGCTTTTCCTCTTCGCTAGCACTCGAACTCATGTTTTAGCTGTGCACGGAAAAGCACTATGAGAACTGAATACACTGATCAGTTTGGCATTTCCTTGCTCTGGAAGTTTTATCAAAAAAAATAATAATAAAAATAAAAAGAGTGTGATCACAACTGCTCAAGAAATATGCTGAGAGTCACAGAATGTTGATTCACAGACTCACTTTTTATTTGTCCACCCACCACACAATTAGCCACTTCCCCTTCCTGACCCTCGTGCAGCCCAGCCAAACACCCTTCCTCCTCATTCTTTACTCTGTCAGTGGCCGCCAGCGCCTCTGAGATCCTGGAGTCGGCCCTTCCCCTCCGGTCCCCTCAATTGTATCTTCTCTAGCCTTCTTTCCTTTCTGTCTCTGGTCATGTGGGGGGCTGGGAAGACTAAGGAAATCTTGTGCCTAAAAATGCTAATCCCTAACACAATTGTTGTTACCATTACATCACATTTGCTCATAAAGCTCATAAAACACTGTCACGTCCATCCATTTACGGAATATTTTTGTTTTGTAGGTAAAAACAAAACAAAACCCATTCCCTAGAGAGAAGCAGTTTGCTCAAGATCATACAGTTGCAATTTGTATTGCAGCTAAGTTTGTGACCTAAATTTTTGCTAACATCCACATTTCTGTCATACTGTAGATCCTGTTTGCCAAAAATGATTGTAGTGATGTAACCACACACCTGAGGATTTTTCTTCTCTATAGGTATGAGCCTATAGTTTCAAATATTCACACAGAAATTATGTAGATTTGAATATCTGATTCTCTAGCCTCATCTCACCTCCCCAAAGCACAGAATGTGCAGTTCCTTGAGGAGCTGCCCATTTGCATATCCCAGTGCCTTTGCACAACCCACTCTTTCTGCCTGGAATCTCTAGGCTTCTGTTCATCTTCTCCTGGCTAACTTCTGTCCAGCCTATTTCAGCTTAATCTCTCCTTGTCCTGGAAGCCTTTCCAGACCCCCTCTTCTTCAACCAATTTAAGTGGGGGGGTTCCCCAGTGCCCTCCTCTACCCCCTGGGCTCTATTCCATCATAGTATTGTTTATACTGGGCTCTAACACTCTGTGTGTTCGGCTGTCCTTCCTCTATATAGTGAGCTCCTTAAGGCAGGGACTGACTAGCACAGTGCTGGACAGATACTGGTAGGTGCTGAATAAATGTTTGTTGAATGACTAAAATAATGAGAAATGTCCTCTAGAAAGAGATGATAAGGAACTTGAGTTTTCTGTTTCTTAAAAAAAAAGACCATTTCGGGTGCCTGGGTGGCTCAGATGGTTAGGCGTCTGCTTTCGGCTCAGGTCATGATCCCAGGGTCCTGGGATCGAGTCCCGCATCGGGCTCCCTGCTCAGCGGGGAGCCTGTTTCTCCCTCTGCCTCTGCCTCTCTCTCCTTCTCTCTCCCTGTCTCTCATGAATAAATAAATAAAATCTTTAAAAAAAAAAAAAGACCATTTCTTGCATTGTTTGCTTACAGCATAACATTTTCTATTTCATAAGGTGGGGGTGGTGTTTTTGCTTGGACCCATCCTAGAAGCCATCACTTGAACTTCCTGACTTTGTTGCCTTTGCCACATCAGATACAGCCCACCATAAAGAGGCCTGCTGCATTTGATTTCCTCTGCAAGGAAGAAAAACAAAACAAAACAAAAGTCTCAATTTATCACAAAACCCAGCACAGGAAAGCTTAAACAATGGCTCCCAAACTCAGCTCTCACATTGCTGAAAAAACTATTTGTCTTATCCGAGGAAGAGAGTTCCTCAAATCCAACAAAGGCATCTCTTCTTCCTGGATAAAGCAGCTTTGCCAGGAATGAGAGGAACATTCACAATACAGGTTGATGGTCAAGTGACTTTTGTGAACCCAAAAGACTAGTCGAGGGAGGAGGGGCTGACAGGATCCCACTGAGGAATGGATCCATTCAGTTTTGAGGATGAGATGGACAACAGCTATGACTTACAGCATCTTTGGACAATACACAAGTTTAAAAAATACACCATGAAATCAGCTGTTTTGGAGGAAGCTGGGGGCCCATTGAGTCTCACATGGTTGTACAGATGGTGAAATAGAGATTCTGCCCCTGTTTTCATCTTGTACCTTCCTCTGCTAACTGCTGAGAGTACCTGCTTTCACTTCATTTAATAGTGACCCCCTACTGTGTGATGTCTGTGTTATTAGTTTCATTATTTGTTGAGCATCCTCTGATCTCATGACAAAATTAAAAATCCTTTTTCTCTCCTTTTTTGTTTTCTTTTGGATTAATTTAGTATTTTTAGTATTCCATTTCTTAGCATCTAGTAATTTGGAAGTAACATCCTGTGTCTACTTTTTGTTTTTAAAGATTTTATTTATTTATTTGACAGAGAGAGAGACAGCAAGAGAGGGAACACAAGCAGGGGGAGTGGGAGAGGGAGAAGCAGGCTCCCTGTGGAGCAGGGAGCCCAACGCAGGGCTCGATCCCAGGACCCCGGGATCATGACCTGAGCCGAAGGCAGATGTCCAATGACTGAGCTACCCAGGTGCCCCCTGTGTCTACTTTTTTGAAGATTACTCTAGAAATTACAACACATTTAACCTCTCAAAGTCTACATTAATCAATACATTTAGCCTACTCTTCGACAATAGAAGCTTAAAAACATTTAACTTCATTTACCTTTCTATCTCCTTCTAAATAAATGCTGTGATTTATTTTAATTCTATCTTTTTGCCACTCCTCAGCATTAAGATTTTGTTTTATACAAGCAGGGTTTGGTTGGCTTACCTACATATCCTCCATTTTCCTTTGCTTTGTGTTTTGTTCCTTCTTTTGTCATAGTATTTCCATCTGACTTCACTTTTCTTTTACTTAAAGATTATCTTTCAGAATTCTCTTTATTGAAGATCTACTTTTGGAAACCTCTCTCAGGCTTTATTTCTAAAAATATCTGTATTTTGCTCACTTTCTTGAAAGATGTGTACACCAGTTTTAGAAGTCTTGACTGATATTTATTGCCTTCAGTGTGTTGAAGGTATTATTCCACTGTCCTCTGTCTTCTATAGCTGATGCTGAGTTATCAGTCATACGTTTGTTTTTTCTTTGAAGACTCTGTGTCTTTTTTTTCTTTTCTGTCTTCTTTTAAGTTCTCATTGATTTTAGTGTTCTTCAGGTTTGTTATGGTGGATTTATGTGTGAGTTTCTCATATTTTATCCTGATTGGGATTTCTCTGATTTCTTGAATCTATGGATTAGTGTCTTCCATCAGTTGAGGAAAAGTTTCAGCCCTTATCTCTTCAAATGTTTCTTTTATCCCATTCTTTCTCTTTCTCTTTTGGAACTCTGATTAAATTGATGTTAGACACTCTCACTCTATTTTCCAAGTTTTTAAATCTCCCTCAAGTATTTTTTCTTTTTCTGTTTAATTCATTCGTTGAGTTTTTAATTTCAACTATCAATTATTTTTTTCTAGAAGTTTGGTTTGGTTACTATTAAAATATGCTGTATCACATTTTATAGTTTCTTATTTCTTGCAGACACAAGTTTTGTAGCTTCTTATGAGCATTTCTTTTTAAAAATACACTAAGTAGGGGTGCCTGACTGGCTTAGTCACTGAAGTGTGCAACTCTGGATCTCAGGGTTGTGAGTTTGAAACCCCACGTTGGGTGTAGAGATTACTTGAAAATAAAAAAATCTTAAAAAATACACTATTTATTTTATATTTTGTCTGATAACTAATTATCTGAAGTTCAAAGTTCAGTTTCTCCAATCTACTATTTTACTTGTTCTTGCTCAAGATGTCTGGTTACTTTTCATGCTTGTTTGTTTTGGCTATCTATTGGCCACTGTTCTTGAAAAACTATCTTCAGAGTTTTATCTGCTTGAGGCTGAAGATGCTTTCCTCTAAAAGAGAATCTGTGCTTATTTTGCCAGTAGTCTTGGGACACTCACTACTAGTCCTGGAGTTGTATTAGGCCATCAGGTGATATGATTATGGACTGCAAATCCACATAAGGGCTAACTTGTGGTTATGACTCTAGGGAAATTTTTATTTCCCATACTCTGCTCAGTATTGATTCAATTTTCTTCAAGTCTTCTTGTGGATGTTTGCTTAAGGAATAGACTTTTTGGATCCCAGCTTAATGGAGGGAGGGTCTCTCCTAAGACCAACTCCACCCTGGGCATGCCCTAGGTACTGACTTTTCTCCCATTGTCCCATGAGACCAAAAAAACCCAAGCTCAATTTTGACCAGTTGACAGATGCTCCAGAAGGAACATCAGAGCTCTACTTAATTATATAGGTCTCCACTTCAATGTTTGGTTTGGTAATTCCTTATTATCTTGTCAGCTCTTTGATGTTTTTAATATACAGTAAAAGTGAACTTAAAATTATTAGAAGTCTTGGGGCTGAAACAATCTGAACATATTCTCAAACTTTAAATGGGTAAGAAGCCTGACACACTGGCATGGAGCCTGGTGTGGCATCTGAGTGCCTAGTTGGCCACTTTTGCAAAACTAAACTGGCACTGTGGGATGACTCAAACACTGCGTTAAGGTGCCTGATGCTGATGCTCATCAGACTCTAGAAAGGATCTGGGTAAAATGAATGGGTAAAAAAAGATGTTAAAATATTTCCTATATTAATTTTCATTAATTTTTAGCAACAGTATTATTCTTTTTTTTTTTTTTTTTTTTTTTAAGATTTTATTTATTTATTTGACAGAGAGAGAGATAGCGAGAGCAGGAACACAAGCAGGGGGAGTGGGAGAGGGAGAAGCAGGCTTCCCGCCGAGCAGGGAGCCCGATGTGGGACTCGATCCCAGGACCCTGGGATCATGACCTGAGCCGAAGGCAGACGCTTAACGACTGAGCCACCCAGGCACCCAGCAACAGTATTATTCTGAGTAACCTAGCCCATTGAATTTCCAGAAGTAGAAGTCTACCATTTTCATCTGACCAGTTCTTAGTCATCCATTAAGACACATTCAGGCATCAACTCCCCAGAGTATTTCCTTATCCTCCTAGTCCTACCCATGTGACCCCAAAGCCTATCCACATGATGGTGCCATCACTGTACTTATCACACCACATTCTTTTTTAATCTTGTCTTTAATTGTGAAATATAAGGCACTACAAAAAGCACATTAAATATAAAATATAGCTTAACAAATTAGTATAAAATAGGGGTTGGCAAATATTTTCTGTAAGGGGCAAGTTAGTAAATATTTTAGGCTTTGTGGTCCTATGGTCTCTTTCTCAACAGTCAACTCTGCCATTGCAGTGAAAAGCAGCCACAGACAATATATAAACAAATGAGTGTGGCTGTGTTCCAATAAAACTTTATTTACAAAAACAAGTGGTAGGCAGGATTTAGCCCACAGGTTATAGTTTGCTAACTCTTTAGTAGTTTATACTAATAAGTAAATATTCTTGTAACCATCAACTGAGTTAAGAAATGGCATATTGCCTTTCTTGGACCTTCTCAATCATAATTCCTCCTCACAAATACAATTAGTATACTGACCTTGATGATAATTCCATCTTTGCTTTTCTTTATAGCCTTACCACCTAACTATGCATCCTTAAACAATATAGTTAGTTTTACTGATTTTAATTATTATATATGAAAACATTTAATTTTTTGCATCAGAACTCTTTTTACTTATGTTTTTAAGATTCATCCATGTTGCTTCATCTAGCTATAGTTAATTCATTTTCTTTGCCGTATAGTATTCCATAGGATTGTATTGCCATACACATTGTATGACCACACTTTATTTATCCATTCTATTATTCATGGATATTTAGCTTGTTTCCAATAGTTTGGGACTATTTTGAATGTTTCTATGAAATGTCTTTTCGTACACATATGCAAGCATTCTGGTTGCCCCCCAAAATTCCCAGCAGTGGAACTGCTAGGTCATAACGTATGTAATTCTTCAATTTTATTCAACATGAGAAACTGTTTTCAAAGGGGTTATAGTAATGTACACTACCATCAGCAGTGCGGAGAGTTCCTGCTGCTCCATGTTGTTAAAGATAAAAGATTGCTGGCTGAATGATCACTCCCTCCCATCCCCTACCTTAGGCAGAAAACTCAATCCAGCAGAAACTTTAAAGTGTAAAATTCACTGGCTTTTAGTATATTCATGGAGTTGTGCACCCATCACAACAATCAACTTTAGAACATTTTTATTACTCCTAAAGAAAACCTGCACACCTTAGTGGTCACTCCCTACCTCCTCCATCCTCCCATCCCTAGGCAACTGCTAATCTACTGTCTGTCTCTGTATTTGCCCAGTTTGGACATTCCATATATCAGTGGAATCATATAATACATGGTCTTTAGTGTTTGACTTCTTTCAGTTGGTACAATCTTTTTAAGGATCATCCATATTGTAGCATGTATCAGTACCAATTACTTACTAATTTTAAATTAATTACTAAATTAAATAATTATTTAATAATAATTCCAAATGCTATGATACCATTCTCCACACTGGGCTAAGGGCTTCCTTCTTGGCTCCTAGTGCTTTGAATAAGCTAATACATGTTTCTCTAACTGAAAATTACTTAACATTTTTCTAAATAAAAAGGACTATCTCCCATCTCCTTGTAAAGAGCAGGCCTATTCTCTGTCTTTGGTAAATGGAAGCAATTTAATCCACCCTGGGGATGTGGAATAGCTGTTTTAGTAATATAAATAAGGGATGCCTTGCTGTGAATAAAGTGTCAGATTCTGATGGGTGAGATTAAAGATAAAGTCCCAGATGAATTGGGCAAGGGTTCTATTAGATTTTATGTCTGCTAACATCACTGAATAATGTGATACAAAATATCCAATGTCACCCTCCCTGCAGAGCAGCATCAGTGATGGGCCAGACTGACCTCTCCTCAATAGCTTTCTTAAGCCAGGAAAAGCCTCAGTTTCCCTTGTCTGCATGCTCTTTTTAATCTAAAAATACTTTCAGGGCGTGGGCCCTTCAGAGGCAATCTCTCAGCTCCCTCTGACCTAAGGTAATACAAAGACGGAAGTAGAATTATCTGAATGAACTGGAAGAAGGCTGGCCATAGGGCACTTCAACTGAAGCCCCTCTGGGACACTAGAAACAAAACAAAACAAGGACTAAAGGCTGATGAGAATATTGGCTCATACCAGTTGATGATATGACCATACCAATTGATCAATATGTTATCAGATATCAAAAGATTTAACAATAGAACATTTGGAAATGAGTACTCAGATGGAATAAATGTCAAATAGGAAAACAGGGAGATATTGTTACGGGCTTCTTACAAAACTTATGTCAAAGTATAATGTTCAAAATGTTAAAAACATGACTTTCATACAAATATAGAAGGTTTACTTAACACATTAGTGAGAGATTCAGTACAACATTAAAGCTGTTTCAAAGTGGAATTTAAGAATTCATTTTATCAGGAAAGGCCTACTGAAATGGCTTTGCTAAGTGTATTTGTTTACCGAGGCTAACATTGCAAAATACTGCAGACTGGGGGCTTAAACAGCAGAAATTTATTTTCTCATGATTCTGGGGGCCAAAAGTCAGAGATCAAGATGTTGGCAAGGGTTGATTTTTCCCAAGGCCCCTCTTGTTGGCTTGTAGCTGGCCATCTCCCTCTGTCTTCACAGGACCATCCTTCTGTGTGTGTCTGTGTCCTGATCTCTTGTTATAAGGACACCAGTCAGATTGGATTAGGACCCATCCTCATGACTTCATTTTAGCTTAATTACCTCTTCAAAAGTCTTGTCTTCAAATACACCATAAGGTACTGGGGGTTAGGATGTTAACATATGAATTTGGGGGTGGGGGGACACAATTCAGCCTATAACACTTTGTATTAGAGACAAAACTAGTTATGTCCTAACAGGGCAAGAAAACTGTAACTTTGAGTGTAACTTTCTTTACCAGACAGAAATATTTACAAATCTAACTAGACAAAAATCTACAATTAAGAATCCAGGCCAAATCAGTAGTAATTAGTAACTCAAGCAAAGGTACATTCTCTAAATAATCCTTGAGTTGGCCTGTTCAACAATGTCCCTAAATGACATTGAAAGGAAATGCAGTCACCCTTGTATTGTAATCCCAACTTTGCATAGTTTGTTTTTTTTAACACGTGTAACAAATACAACAAAACATAAAAATAGATAAGCGAAAATACAAGAGGTTAGGGAATTAAATGCTGAACAGTGTATACTGGAGAAACTGTGAGTCTTGAAATACACTCAAATAGAATTTCTTCAGGATTAGGTTATTTGTAAAAATCCATTTAGTAACATTGAAACTATTTTATTGCCTCTTCCAATTTATATATAAAATTAAAAGTCACGATAAAACAACGCATTAAGTATTCATTCATTATTTTGTTCACAGGTTTAAATTAAACACTGTACTGTGGGAAAAAATGGATTTGAGCAACTAACATTACTTTTTTCCATATCTGCTTAAATTTATAAGAGTTATTTTCACATGAGCAATTAATGTGTCTACTTAGAAATGATTCTGGCATAAATGACAATAGAGTCAACTGAACCTTGACTCCATAATACTTTCTTAGCTATCAACACTATGCTGGTTTAAATGGACCCTTGTGTTACCTTAATGTTTGATAGACACTCCCAGCACCCAGTTATGTCCAGGCTCCCCAACCTATGTCAAATGAATGAGGCATTACTGCTTCTCTTTATGGTACATAAATGCTTCTCTCTATGATATATATAAATGGTATATGGTATATAAATGAATAATATTCTTTTTTAAGATTTTTTATTTATTTGAGATAGAGAGTGAGAGAGAGAGAGAGCATGAGTAGGGGGCAGGGGCAGAGGGAGAGGGAGAAGTGGGCTCTCCACTGAGCAGGGAGCCCAACGTGGGGCTCAATCCCAGGACCCTGGGATGATAACCTGAGCTGAAGGCAGACGCCTAATTGACTGAGCCACCCAGGTGTCCCTAAATGAATAATATTCTATTTATTTTTGGAAAACCTCACTCACATACTCCATTTTTCTTCTCAATAGTAATAGCTTTCTTATTGTTATGAGAAGCGATTTCTTTTATTATTATTATAAAGGCAATATGTTATTGTTACTGTTATTAAGGCAATATATTTTTGTTATCAAACAGGAAATTTTATCCAGCCCCCTCATTTTATTTTATTTTTTAATTTTTAAAAAAGATTTATCTGTTTATTTGAGAGAGAGAGCGAGAGAGCAGGAAAAGGGGCAGAGGGAGAAGGAGATAGAGAATCTCAAGCAGACTCCCTGCTGAGTGCAGAGACCATCGTGGGGCTCGATCTCATGACCCATGAGATCATGACCTAAGCCAAAACCAAGAGCCAGATGCTTAACTGACTGAGCCACCCAGGTGCCCCCAGCCCCCTCATTTTAAACAACAGAGAAATGAAAAAAATTCTAGAGTTCTCTATACAAGTGGATGGTTCTTAGTATATTTTCCTAGACATGGAATTGTTGAGGTAAGGAGCAAGCATGTTTAAATTTTGAATAGATACTGTCAAATTACTCTGTAGAAAAGTTGCTTCTATTTTTCCTGCCACATGCAGTGACTGAGAAAGCCTGCCCCTTTCTTCATATGCTGGTCAACATTAGATGTTTGTGGTTTGTTTTTTAAGCCAATTAAAAAAAAATGTTGCTAATCTAATTCATGTTTTTTTTTCTCATTTCTATTTTAAATTTTATTTCTTTAATTATTTGGAGAGTTGTTTTTCATGTTTCATGGCTTTTGAATTTCTCTTGTGAATTCATTAATCATATTCTTTACCTGATTTTCTATTAAGGTGCTTGGCTTTTTCTTATTGATTCATAAGAGCCCTTCCTCTGGTAAAGGTTTGTGATTTGGATGTTAACCATTTCAGTTGGATATCTGGCAAATATTTCCCTCTCCTTTTCTTTGTTTTATTAATTAGCTAATTAATTTATTTATTGTTTGGGTGAATTTTTGCCATGTGCAAGTCCTGTGTTTTTTGTAGTCGATCTTTTTTTTTTGTAGTCCATCTTTTAAAATATAATTTCTGAAAAAAAATATAATTTCTGATTCAAGTATCAAGATAAAGTAAAAATGTACCTTTGCAGCTGATATTTAAAAGAATAACTTCTTAGAAGGTAGGGACTGATGTTACATATTCTGTATGTTGTGGAGGTTGGGTAATTATTAAGCAGCAACAAATTTAGGTATGTAAGGAAAAATCAATACATAATAATAACATGCTGAGAAAAAAATGATCTTAGCAGAAAAACAAAAGAGTGAATACAATTTCTACCAATGTATTTAAAGGGGAAGTAAAAAGTCCACATGCAATGCAGTAGCTAATGGGAGCAACAGTTAGCTACATTCTGGATTTTTTAAAAAAGTTAAAGTCCCTGGAAAAGGAAATGAAAGGCTCTGAAAAGTAGGATAATTTTGTTTAAAAATGCATGAAACTCTTAGAAAATACAGCGTGGTTGGGAAAATTCGAGAAATGGAGATCTACCCACAAGAACAAAGCTAAAGTATTTTATGTCATAAAATGAAGTAAAAATTTTAAAAGGATAATTTCAGCAACTTTACGGCTATTTTCCAGGAGATCAGTTACAACCACAGATCTGCAGCTGTGACCAGAAATTATCTGGGTTCCCCCAGCATGGGATGAGAAAACAAAGGAGAGCTCTAAGTTCATACAAATCCAAGTCTATAGCCAAGAATAATTTAAGAACTCCGGTGATAAAAAATTAGCAATTGGCCTTTAAAAGAGTGTGAATAGAATGTGTTTGTAGTTTTAAAAAAAAAAAGGAAATAAACAGAACTGAAAAGATAAACTGTATTGTCACTGTTGTTGCCATATTCCCCAAAAGCCATATGAAAATTCTTCAGGCACCTCCAACCCTCAGGTTCAAACTCAGGCCCCAAACCTTCTAAGCCTACCCCTGAGGTCTTCGTTAGTCTACTCTCACCTGTCCTGATAGCCAAGCTAGGAAGCCTGAGTTATCTGGGCTTCCTCCCTTCTCCTTTCCCTGCCTTATACCCAAATGATGGACAGGTGACAGTTGTTCTGAGGAACTTTCCCGGCCCCCGGTGAAGATTACATTCTTCTACTGTGCTTCTAAAAGGAAGGTGCTTTTTCAAGATTGAGTTTATTACAGCTGTTTTGTATTTATGGTCCATGTACATCCCTGGCACATAATAGATGCTCACATGGTTTCCTGAGTCGAAATTAAAACCAGGAAGCCTAGTCACCTACGTGATGTATTTTCTATGGCGGAATCAGTCTGGCTACTGTTGCAGCATTGCTGCTCCATAATCCTTGCAGATTTCATTGCTATCATTTTTATGATGATTCTCCTCTGGCCTAGGATGCACGGGTTTGGTTTTTTTTTTTTTTTTTTGCAGCTGTTAGTAACTGCCTACAAAATTCTAGACTGTATCCCGAGGCTTGAATTAGTCTCTGTAAATTAATAGGCTACTGCGATCACTTTTTATTACCAAATCAAAGAGCCACCTATGATGCAAGGCGTTTTGTAACCTTTGGGGAAAATATTTCTGAAAGCCAGTCTCATGCGTCATGGGAGTGGCAATATGAGGATGTCTATTGCTTTTTAAAAAAGAGAATTCTTCTTTCTAGTCTATTTATAGAAGAAGCTTTCACATTATTTTACAAAGTGCACTTTAAGCACTTCTGTGCTACATATATCGAAATGATGTTACTGGAGAGAAGTTTGAAAATGAGCTGCTGGAGCTGGGAGGCTAAGCTGTCTGCTACCTCTGAAGAAAACATGTCTAATTCAATTATCAGAACCAAACAGTCAGTTCCTGGTCAGGTGGACGGTAAACTGACCTTGCCATAAGCCGGCTCTACCCTAAGCTGGATAGATGGGTAGTCATGAGAGATACATAGCCCAGCTCAAGTAGTTCCTGACGGCAGGGACTTGATCCCAGTCACCATTTTATTCCGGAATATTACCAATAAAAGGCCCCTGAAGCAGTTTACTGTTTTTGAGATATGCACAAACTTCCCTTCAAACACAGGCTGTTCTGATGGACATGATGGGTTAGCAGGTGGCAAAGGGGTTTCCTGGTTTTGGGCACAGACAAAATTTGGGGGGAAAGTAGCAAGAACAAGAATAGGTTTTCACTGCCCCATAAAAGAAAAGATGTTCCAGATCTGAGAGGCATTAAGAGGCACAGAGCCTGGCACACAAAGGGAGAATGTAAGGGAGCTCCAAAGAAGTATGGCCCAAGGGTAATCAGGGAGGTCCGCTCACAACAGCCAATGTTCCCCATGGCCTCCCACCCCATCCTGCTGACGACATGGCAGGAGTCTGCTCAGTGCCCATGAGGCTTAGCTGGCTGCAGTGCAGTGTTCCCCATGTGGACAGCTGTCCTATTTTTAGCCCTTCAGATGGGCCTCCAAATACCTGTAAGCCCAAGGGATGGAAGCTGGGGCTTTGCAAACGAAGATGACCCCATCCTGCACTGTTAGCTCATTTAGACGAGAGCCTGGAAGGAGCCAGCCCAAGCCTGCCCCTGAGGTTGGGTGGTGGTCATTACTTTCTGCTGAACAAATGCTGGAAGGAAGCAGAACAGCAAAGGTGTGAAGGTATGGAAAAGAAGGTCGGCTGGCCAGTCAGGCTACACATATTTAAGAGTACCCACTATCTCCTTGGTATTCTTTTAGGTGCTGGGAAAAGGGCAGTGAAGTTCCTGCCCTTGAGGAGAATAAAGACAGGAAACAGGAAGGTGGGCAGGTGGGCAGTCAGGGCCAAGGATGGGTTTATAAAGAATGAGCAACGTGGTCTATCCTTACAATGGAATAATATTCAGCCCTGAAGAGGAACAAAGTTCTGACACGTGCTACAGTGCAAATGATCCTCAAAAACATCATGCTAAGTGAAAGAGGCCAGACACAAAAAGCCACATATTGTATGATTCCTTTTATATGATATATCTAGATGAGATTGATCGCCAGAGAGCAGAATGTAGATTAGGGGTTGTAGGGACTGGGGGGAGGGTGAATGGGGAGTGACTGCTAAATGCATAAGAAGTTTTACTTTGGAGTGTTGAAAGAACTGCTTTTTTGGTCACAGTTTCTATACTGTGTGATGCAGAATGGGAGGAAAGGCATGGATGGTAGGACTGCAGAGGTGGATGGAAATGGAGGTGGACTCTGAGAGGTGCTCCTGGCTCCCCTTTGTTGGGGACAATCTGAGAGATGGCAGAGGCACCACATGCCCCAGACAAAAGCTAAGTACCTCTAAATCAACACAGTCCTGGTGCTGTGGAGGGCAGAGAAGCCCAGGAATAAATCACAGAGCTGGCTGTTGAGGATACTGGACAGTCCTATGGTGAGAACCCCTGAGCAGTTTCAGCAGGCAAGAGGAGAGGAGAGGGTGTTTTAGGAGGTGTCACGCAGGCCAGTGGTCCTCAAATCGTGCTCTGGGGATTGCTGAGTGATCTGTAGACATGTTCAGGGCCAGTTTAAAAGTATTTTCACAAGAATATTAAGCTATAATTGGCCTTTTCACTCTCATTCCCTCACAAGTGTACACTGAAGTTTTACTAGAAGCTACCAGGCATGTGGTATCGTGATTAGCTGAATAAAGAAGCAGTGATGAGAGGGGCCCCTGGGTGGCTCAGTTGGTGGTGACCAACTCTTGGTTTTGGCTCAGGTCATGATCTCAGAATCAGCTATGGGAATCTAGTTGTTTTCTATTAAGCCAGACACTAAATAGATTTGGGAAAATATAAAACAATTCCACTCTTCCCATTAAAGTTTTTTTTCCCCATTAAAGTTTTTAAAATTATTGCCTTCTTTTTCATAAAACTCTGTTATTTATCTTACTGGATTTATTATTGTCATTAAAGTGAATGAATAAATATATCTTTTTAAGTTCTCAGTTTTAATTTCTAACAGGGTAACTATCAATAGATAGAATTCAAATGTACAAAAGCTCTTTGGGTTCCTCAAATTTTGAAGAGTAAGACCAAAAAGTTTGAGAACTGCTGGTATAGGTTATAAAATGGATCTCCTTTCATGATTTTGGTGGGACCCATGTAAAACCTGGACCATGTGGGCTTTTAATTCTTTGGGGGCTCCATCATAGGAACTTTAAAAAAAAGACTGAAATTGCTGGTCAGCTAAGCTAAAAAAACACTCTACTAAAGGCTTAAGTATTTTTGAATTTTGTTTTCTAAATTGAGTATAACATCATTTCCTCACCTGAACATTTTATCATCCTGTTTCCTCCTTGATATTACATACTGTCTATTCTCTAAAATCTGGGACCTAATCCCTGTTCCAACTTTCTTCACATAGAAATATCCAAACAACATAAATTCCAGCTGGGAACCAGGCAGCTCTAAGTTGTTGTGGCTCTCTGGTCTTGAATGCAACACAGGCAGTGAAATCATTCATCCTTTCTAATGACCCAGGGTAAATATTTGTTTCATGGGAAGAAAGTCAAATTTCATGACTAGTAACACTATCAAAATTAAAATCACTCTTATCAAAAGCCCAAGAGATCTTCTGTAGAGGTCTTCTATTCAATAAAGCAAAATTCTCTTGATCCAATGAATTTACAAATCCATCAGAATTTATTGTAATAGTCTTTTTTTTTTTTAAAGATTTTATTTATTTATTTGACAGAGAGAGACACAGAAAGAGCAGGAACACAAGCAGGGGAATGAGAGAGGGAGAAGCAGGCTTCCCGCGGAGCAGGGAGCCCGATGTGGGACTCGATCCCAGGACCCTGGGATCATGACCTGAGCCGAAGGCAGACGCTTAACGACTGAGCCACCCAGGCGCCCTATTGTAATAGTCTTTAACTCATTGATCCATGATCATTATAATCTCAATAAAGACTGAAAATTGATATAATATCCTCCCAAACAATTTGTAAGCTGGAAATATTAATGGATGTCATCTGGTTAATTATATTAGTATAGGTTTTCTAGAGAAACAGAACCAATAAGATAATAGATAGACAGATAGATAGAATGATAGATATAGATACATACACTATAAAATATTATAGTCCTATAAATAATAGGACTGTACATATATCCTATAATACATATACACATATCATATCTATCATTAGCACACTGGAGATTCAGGAGAGCTGATGGTATATTTCCATTCTGAGTCTGAAGGCCTGAGAACCAGGAGAGCTGATGGTATAAGCTCCAGCCTGATTTTGAGTCTAAAGGCAGGAAAAGATGGATGTCTCAGCTCAAAAGACAATTAGGCAGAGAGGGTGAATCTCTCCTACCCAGATTCTTCTGTTTTATTCAGGCCTCCAATGGATTAGATGAGGCCCACCCACCTTGGGAGGGGCAATTGACTACACTCAGTCTACACAAGCACATGTTAATCTCACCCAGAAACATCCTCACAGACACATCTGGAATAATGTTTTACCAAATATCTGGGCACCCCATGGCACAGTCAAGTTGACACAAAAAAATTAACCATCACAGTAATTTTCTAAATTCTCCTTTTTAAAACCATGGGGGCCATATGTCATTGGGGTGGAGGTATTGAATCCTCTATCCCTGTGGGTATTCTGAAGATCCACAAGCCCAGTGTGGAATCCCTGTTTATGAAGATCATGCCGAATGCCTACCTGGCATATCCAACTTGGAAACCCTAGAATATTAAAGCAGCTACCGGAGTTCCCTTTGCACCAGGGCCCATAGTCATAATGAAGTGACAAAAAGGACATTCAAGGACTGATTCATTTCAGACTAAGACTCAAAGCAGAGAAAGTTACCTGAAGCTGCCTTAGTCATTTCAAGGTTTGTGAGGAGATGTGGCCTGAATATGCAGGGGACTCAACCCAAATTAGAAGAAAGTTGATATACAAGAGGAGAGCCTATTATTTAATAGGGGCTGTGAATTTATGTATATTTCCTAAGGTTGTTCTTGTCACAGCCCATCTGAGGGACCCATTTGAAGGTTCCTAATGGCCAGAGTGACTTCACCATGTGGATCAGCTGTGAAAGTATCCTTCCCAGGTGTCCTCAGATGCAGAGCTACAGTAAGTATCTCCTCCATAAATATCTGTCACTGAGTTTTCACCAAAGCCTCAGAGGGAATGAAGTAATAATGCTTTTCTGCTAAAGTGGAGATATGGGCATTTCTACACATGCCTGTGTGCCAGAAACAATCTTATACACGAGCACCCTGCTGGTAGAGGGTTGTTAACTAGAGGGAGAAGTCAATAGCAAGGGAGGGCAGCCTAGCATCATGTCAAAAGCAGGCATGTGGGGGTGTGGGGGTTGGGCAACAGAGAGGACAGCCAATCAAGGTATTAGTATGCTTACACAGGCAAGGGCTAGGGCAGGAAATTCAAGAGGAGAAGGCTGAGAAAAGAGGGACACTGAGTGGGGAAGGAGGCTAGGGTACAAATTAACCCAAGGCATCCTCAACAAGCTAATTGGAAAATCTGGGGAAGGTGCCACATCAGTGGGGATCTCAAGGGGCAGCCAAAGCAATATACAGTTAAATGTTCAGGAAGCTGGGAAAGCAAAGGGATAGAGAGGCTTCAGGGAGATGACTGTGCGTCCAGGGTTTGAGGAACATAGGGTACTGATATCTGACTCCCACATGACAAGAGGCTAGGGGTGAGACTGCCCAGGTGTGGGCTGGATCTGGACCCACTGGGTCACCTCAAAATGGATCCCACACAAGAGGACTGTCTGGAGGATATATGAGCCTCAGATGTCTAGGGCAACAGGGTTGGAAGAAGGAGGTAGAAGAGAGGTTGGTGTTATGCAGCTTACAAGCTTCCTCTGTTCACTTAACTTATCTTGGGGTCAGTCAGCACCCAGTAGAGCAGTTCACATAGATCATCTACACAGTGCCCCTGATTTATAGCCAACGCACTGGTATTAGATGGTTTTCTACGGTGAAGGAGTCAAGATTGGAAAGAACATTGGAAATCTGGAGTACTTGTGCAGTTTATTTAGCCCAATCCCCACCCTGCCTAGACTGCCCATCATACTTCCTCTGGGGCATAGTGTCCTTGACTTGTTCATTTAGTCTTAAACAATTAGGGAGTGCTCTTGGTAAACTTGTGAGGTTGCTGAGGTGGAACGCTGGTATTCATTTTCTTCATCTGCCTCTTACCTTTTGGTGTCCTTTCCCCATTCCCCATTCCTCCTCCCACAAGTATCATCTTGGGACTTACTGGGTGATAAGTAATCCCCTCCCCACTTGCACCCATGGAGACTTGCCTCCTATGACGGTGCTCTCCCCTTGGGTTCAAATTGTGCCCCTTCCATTTACTAGCTGTGTGGTCATTTTGGGATCTAGGTCTTTCATATGGAAAACACTGATAGAAAAGTACCAAACCAGAGAGTCACTGTGAGGATTAAATTAGACAATCAACGACACATAGTGAGCACACCATGAGTGTTATCTATTATCATTTGAACACGTGATCCAAAAAGGACTTAATATGCATATTTAGGATTATCTGAAAACCAAGTATTATACAAAGATTTCAGTGACTGTCTGTGTCTTTATATGTTACTGGGACATACTGGTACAGTGGTCACTGGAAGATACAGCACTTAACTCGTACTACAAGGTTTCTCTAATTAAGAGCCAGGGATATATCGTTAGGTGTCACCAGGTTCACAGATTTGAGAAATGTTCCTATGTACTAAATGGATAATGCCTTCAAAGTACATACAACTGACAAACCACAAATGTCCTTTGAGTAAGAATTGTGACATAAATACCAATAAATGTGGCCATGGTATCTCTAAATACAAACGTGTTACAGCCATGTGCTATGTGAGGGGTGGCTAACCTGCCCTGGGTCCCCTGGTACTCTGGAGCTTGCTCTGTGCTCAGACCTGGAAACCTAGAGTGTAAGATCTCTAAGATCTTTCCAGCTGTACAATTCTAAAATAGTATGTCCTTCAAAATGTAGGAAATCGTATCACCGCACAGAGGCATACGATATTGTTATGGACTGAAAGTTTGTGTCCCTTCAAAATTCATATGTTGAAGTCCCAAGGTCATGAGGGTGGGGCCCCATGATGGGATTAGTGTCCTTATAAGAAGAGGAAGAGAGACCGGAGTTCTCTGTCATATGAGGACACAGCAAGAAGATGGATGTCTGCAAGGCAGGAAGAGAGCTCTCACGAGGAACAGATCCACTGGCACCTTGATCTTGGACTTCCCAGCCTCCAGAACTGTGGGAAATAAATGTCGGTTGTTTAAGCCACCTAACCTGTGGTATTTGTGATAGCAGCCCGAGCAGACTTAGACAGATGGCAACCTAAGCAGCCCTATTTGGTATAAGTAGCATTAAATCAATTAGGGGTTCATTTGGGACAAGAATTTGCATTCCTTAGCTCATGATTACTGATGGATCCTAGCTAGCTACCTTACTAAGAATTTTACCAGAAAACTTACAGAAGACTTGGCACAATTCTTCCCAGAACACCTGCAGCCTTAATTTAATAAGGGGCAGGATGGAGTCATGAGGCCTGAGGTTGGATTTCTCCTCTACTGCTAGGTAGCTGCTTGATCTAGAAGGTTCTTTCTCTTTTTGGGTTCCAAGTACTCAGTGGCTTACCAAGAACAGAGCAAAGGGATCAGCCACCTCAGTTGCAGGCAGAAAGGGGAAGCACCATTGGTAAAGAATTTTAAAATAATAATAAAACCAACTAAAAGTCAGCCAGCTTTTTATTATCACTGTGCTCTAGCAACTCTAAACAAAGTCAGTGATAAAGAAGTCCTCACTTGAGAGTCTTTTTTGGTTTAAGTTCTAAACAATTGGTGCAATTACTATAGATTTTTAATAATATTTATGTCAACTTTAGCATATTTGTATTACTTATTCATTATATTAGTTTTTCTATTGCTGCATAACAAGCTGCCACAAACTTAGTGGCTCAAAACAATATTCCCTTCTCGGTATATATCCAAAGGAAATGAAATCAGTATCTGGAAGACATATCTGCACCCTGTGTTCACTGAAGCACTATTCACAATAGCCAAGACACGGAACAACCTAAGGTTCTTTGATGGATGAATGGATAGAGAAAATGTGAGACAGACAGACAGACACACACACACACCCTGGAATATTGTTCAACCATGAAAAAGAAGGAAATCCTTCATCCGTGAACCATGGGCATTATCAATAGCATGGACATTATGCTAAGTGAAAGCAGCCAGACACAAAAAAGGCAATTGAGTTCACTGCATGAACTCAATTATACATAGAATCTAAACTAGCCAAACTCAGAAGCACAGAGTAGAGAGGTTGTTGTCAGGGGTTGGGGGATAGAGGAATTGGGGAGATGTTGGTCAAAGGGTACAAAGTTTCAGTTATGCAGAATGAGTAAGTTCTGGAGATCTAATGTCACAGCACTGTGACTATAGTGAAAAATACTGCATTGTATACTTGAAATTTGCTAAGAGGGTAAATCCTAAGTGTTCTTGCCACACACAAAAAAGTATGTGAGGGGGCGCCTGGGTGGCTCAGTCATTAAGCGTCTGCTTTTAGCTCAGGTCATGGTCCCAGGTCCTGGGATTGAGCCCCGCATCGGGCTCCCTGCTCAGCGGGAAGCCTGCTTCTCCCTCTCCCACTCCCCCCTGCTTGTGTTCCCTCTGTCGCTGTGTCTCTTTGTCAAATAAATAAATAAAATCTTAAAAAAAAAAAAGTATGTGAGATGGGATGGATATGTTAATTAGCTTGTGGTGATCATATCCCAGTATATACATATATCAAAACATCAAGCTGTCTCAACATCTTAAGTATATACAATTTTACTTGTCAGTTATGCCTCAATAAAGCTAAAAAACAAACAAAAAACCCAGCACCCATTTATTAGCTCCCAGCTATGTAGATCCAGCACAGTGTGGCTCAGCTGCTTTTCTGCTCCAGGTCCCAAGACAGAAGTCAAACTGTCAGCCAGCCTGAGTCTTTGGCTCCTAAGGCCACTCACGTTCTTTGGCCTGTGGCCCCCTCCATCCTCAAGCCAGCAACAAAGCATCAGAAATTTCTCCTGCTTCACATCTCGGATTTCTTATGTCTCTGACCTCCACAGCCAGATTTAAAGGGCTCATGTGATTAGGCCAAGCCACCTGGATAATCTCCCTACAAGATCAACTGATTTGAGACCTTAACTACATTCACAAAGTCCCTCCCAACAGTGCCTAGATGAGTGTTTCACTGAATAACAGGAGAAGATGCCTCTGCACCAGGGGCTGGAACGTGGGGGTCATCTTAGAGTTCTGCCCACCATAGTCCTTAATAAACTTTCTGTACCAGGGAACATTAATTCAGAGAACTTCCAACTATACAGTTGGCCCTGGGTTAGCCTGGACTCAGCTATGCCCATTCCTTTTGAGAGTAAACTTGTGTTCTTTTGAGTGAGTTCACTTCAAGTTCGTGTCTAATCTCTGTCAAACTACATATTCCTGCATTTAAACAGATTTAATAAATCTATAATAACAATAAGAAATAAATAAGAAATAAACAATGGTAGCAGAATGATTGCAAAGATGAAGAAACAAAATACGAGTTGCTTCTATTCTGACTTTCTATATAACCACTTGGAGTTTTCACTTCTGAAATTTAAAACTGTGAAACCATGCAAAGTGCAAGGTATGATATTTCTATTACGTACAAATTTTCCATACACAAAATGCATGATTAAATTTGAGTGATTTTTGAAAATGTATTTAAAATTCAATTTTTTTTTTTACCTTACTGTTATTCAGTGGCTATTAAATTGCACTCTTGTCCATTACCATGATGGACCAATTTTTAAGTATACATCTTTCTCCTTGATATTAAAAAAATTATTGTAATTAAAAAACAGTAATCCACTGTTTCTTTCCTTTCTTGTACTGAAAATGTGCTTCCTTTTTTGTATTGGGTATTTATTTTGTTTTACTGTCATGACTATATATAGAAAGCTCAAGAAAAAGAAAATTTTACTGCATTTTTTTCTGGCCATTAACATCACTTATTCCATCTCATGATTATTGCTGAAACACAGTTTGTTGCAAAAGAGGGAGAGGGATAAAAACTGATCACATAAACTGGGTAGCCACTGCAGGTGCTTGGAGCAGCTTCAGATAACATTAGCAGAGGCTGACATTTCCTGGCTGTCTCCCACATTCGGGAGACTGTGGTAAGTGCTTTGTAGGCATTATCTCATTTAAGCCGCACAAAATCTTCATTTTCCAGATAGGAAGCAGCCCAGAGCGTTGGCACACTTGTGAGTATAGAAGCTGAAACTCGAACCCAGGCCAAGTCCACTCACCATGTCACTAACTGGCAATGTGTAGAAAAGCCTTAATTTGTTGAAAGCAACATGTTCGTGTTTGTTTTTTCCTGTTAGTCCCGCCTCAGGGTGGGCAGCCCCATGATTTCCTGACCCAACTTCTCTGCTGAAGCAAACAGAACAGGCCAACCCCTTTCCACCCTCCACAGTTTTGTGCCTGAGCAAGGCTGACCTGCCTGATGCTGAGTTTCCCATCAGCTCCCCTTCTTTTGGCTCCATCACTAGCTTGGGGACAGTAAAGAAAGCAAGGCTTGCTCTGATATTTTTTAATCTGCTTGCCTGCGTCTTAGTTCTTTTATAGCAAGTGTGTGTGGTTGATAGGTGTAACCCCAGCACCTCCCAGGGTCCTTGGTACATCCTATGGGTTTAAGAAATGTTTGTGGAGCTTACTTGGCTGGCTGAATGCAAGCTACTGGTTAAGAAGGTGTTTGGAAACTCTCTGGGAATTCTGTTTAATACTGCAACTCTGATCTTACATGAATGATGATCAATTCCTTCCTCTGGCAGGAAGTAGTGGTCTGGTTTCCTCAGCCAGAAATTTTCCCCTGCAACTGTGGTAGATTAAAACGGAAGGAGCAAGCAAAGCTGTGGATCAGGCAGGACGGCCAAGGTCAGCATGGCTGTCCAATGTGTCCAATCACACTGTCAATGGAAGGAGAGTCTGGTTGTCACTAAAGCCAGGTACAAATATTCCAGTTCTCTCCTGCTGGTGCACGTCAGGACTGTACTTCTCTGAACCCACTGCAATGAGGCATGGCCATGTGACTTGGTTTGGCCAATGAAATATGAGCAGAAGCTTTGGGAGCTTGTAATTCACCATGTTGCCTTCTTCCGCCGTAGTGATCATGAAATTGTGTGTGGAGCAGGAACGTCCATCAGCCTGGGTCCCTAAACGATTGTAGTGAGCAGAAGTCCTCCACCAGGGGCACCTGGGTGGCTCAGTCGTTGAGCATCTGCCTTCGGCTCAGGTCATGATCCCAGGGTCCTGGGATTGAGCCCCGCATCAGGCTTCCTGCTCCGTGGGAAGCCTGCTTCTCCCTCTCCCACTCCCCCTGTCTGTGTTCCCTCTCTCGCTGTGTCTCTCCCTATCAAATAAATAAATTAAAAAAAAAAAAAAAAAAAGAAGTCCTCCACCAACCCACAGTGGACAAGTAGTGTGAGCAGGAAATAAACTCTTGTCATTATTAAGTCACTAAGATTTTTAGATAGATACTGTAACGGCACCTCACCTCTCCTGACTAACATGGAAGACCTCAGGCAGGTATGTGGAGGCTGAAGAGGACATCAAGGAACTGAAGAGTTCTGGAAAAGAGAAACAGGAGATGTGGATCAAGAGGTCAAGTGGGCAGGGGGTCTGGGTAGACCCTTGTCTATGGCTGGGCTTTACACAGTCTGTGCTGCAGGCTGGCTCCTTCTGAAGGTCCCGAGTGGGAAAGGTAAGCACAGGCAGGGCAGTGACACCATCTAGGAGATATGGCAATGATGATTTTTTTTAATAAAGATTTTATTTATTTGACACAGAGAGAGACAGCGAGAGCAGGAACACAAGCACGGGGAGTGGGAGAGGGAGAAGAAGGCTTCCCGCGGAGCAGGGAGCCTGATGTGGGGCTCGATCCCAGGACCCTGGGATCATGATCGGAGCCGAAGGCAGACGCCTAATGACTGAGCCACCCAGGCGCCCCGCTAATGATGATTTTGTGGCAAATGCTGACTGTCAGACTCTTCTGATGGGGGAAGTGGTGGCGGGAAAAGGGTCCGGAAGAATGTGTGTCATGCACTGAGCACTTTGATCCCGGAAAGTTCTAACTCTCTTTAAAAATGAGTGAGTTGGGATATCCACAAAGGAGGAATAACTCAGACTTCCTGTGTGGGGAACAGTGCTTAGCTGTCAGTGAGTTATCATTTTATCACACATGTCTAGCGGCTAATGCACTTACTCTGGGGCCATGCCTAGAACAGAGAATTTCTTGTGGAACATTGGTCATTATTCATACATTCATTCTGCAAATATTTGAGATCCTAGGCACTGAGCCTACCACAGTGAGTAGACAGGCTTCATGGATATTATGGTCTGCATAGAGCTGAATAATTAATAGCAATTTACAATATGGATTGTTAAGTACTCTGACAGACCTAAGTCCAGGTTATCCAGAAGAAAGCCACATGAACTAGTCTGGGAGGTTCACAAAGAACAAGGTTGCTAGTTACTGCATTGGGAGTTAAGTACCTGTTGCTGTGAAGCAAATGTCCCCCACTCTTAGAGATCAATGCAAGCTTTCCTTTCAAGGACCAAAAAGAGCAGGGAAATATTAAGTTGCCTGAGGATCTGAATGCAATATAAAAAGTTCTGAAAGTCAAAGGTCTTGGAATAGAACACTCACGAGGTGAAGGCTTATGATTCATACTCTCGGGTTCACTTCGTGGTCAAACCAAAAAAGAAAAAAAAATCTGGGGAGTTTGAAGGAAGCCAGGTATCTGGAATGAATTAACTAGTTCTTTTTTCCTCTCTCTCTCTCTTTTTTTTTTTTTAAATTATGAGTACTACCAGAAACTCAAGAGACCCGAGACTATCAGAAAATTAAAATATCACAATGATAACAGGGCTAGGTGCCCATCTAGAGTTAACCCTTCCCATTCCAGAGAGTCCTACCATATCATCCCTATCCCACTTCCTTCCACTGACCAGACCTTTTCATCCCTCAAAATCTACCTCCCAGAATTACACAAAACAAACTCTAAGCAGTGGTTCCCTGTCAAGAATAGAAGCACATGGGGAGTGAGAAGTTAGTCCACTTTTTGCCTTTTTTTTTTCAATTTTTTAATTTTTTTCAATAATACAAGCATGTATTATTTTGTTTAAACGAAACCAAAAATAAACCACCAAAAATGCACCTCCTCCATGGAAGGTTCTCTGATTCTCTAGAGTGGAGTGACCTCTTGCTCTTCAAGTCTCATTGCCTTCTACCTTAACTAACTTTCACAGCTAAGTCTTTTCCCTTTCTCTAGACTATCAGTCCCAGCTAGAGTCATCTGTAGCATGAGCATGGTTGTGCTCATATACTGGGAACTCATCTAATGTTTGGTGGATGAATAGATACCTGTAATGTTGGCACCTTACTTCATGGGAATCGTGGTTTGCTTGTGTGTGTGTGTGTGTGTGTGTGTGTGTGTGTGTGCGTGTGTGCGCGTGCGCACACGCGCGCACACACATGCATGCGAGCATGTACATATGCACTAGAAATTCATTTCTTTAACTGAGTCCCCAACTTTGCACAGTTTAGTAGATGTAACAACTGTTTTTCATTCCCTTCTGGTTTCTACACAGCTCCATCAGGAAGAAGCTGGCCTATCATTTCCTCAAGAAATGTGAAATAATAGTACATAGGAGCTGACAGGAGTTGGGGAAATCTACAGCTCTTCCTCTGGTGAGGAAACAGGACTCTGAGCCAGCGTTAGTCCTGAAAGGCCTGCATCCCTCAGCCCCGCATCTGTGTGTGCCTGGGAAGCTGGCCTCCCTCCCCCACCACTGTGCATTTTTCCCTTGTGGGTCCACTAGATGGCCTTCAATGAACACAGTGACTTTGAGGAGGCCCAGATTGAAAGAGGAAATACTTCTCTGCTTATTTGTTCATTTGTTTGCTTTCTCTTCCACCATTTGTCCCCATAAATCCCTTGAAGTATCACTCATATTAACAATACCTTGTGGATTTGAGAATGGGGAAAGTGCCATGGCAGAGTTGAAACTATGGACCTTCAAGCAGAGATTTCTGATTATTGGCAGAATGATAACTGATTTTCTGAGTGTTAGCATTTTGTTAATTACACATATACAACTCTCACTGAAAGAAATGAACAGTAAAATAAATCTAGAGGCTCATTATGTATCTATTAAACTAGTTAAGATAAGGAGTAATGGCAAGACCTAGTATGGCAGGCCTGTGAGGGAGGAGGCTCATTTGCACATTGCTGGTACCTCGTATATAGTGTGGCTTTTATGAAGCAATAAAGCTTTATGTAAGAGCTATAAAATAACTCATACATTTTAACCAGAAACTTTACTCTGAGGAAAAATCTAAAAGTTAGAAAAAAAGCAAGCAGCATAAAAATGGTTTGATCACTGCTATTTGTAGCAGTGAAAAACTTGGAAACAACTTGAGGGCTCAACAATGGGGAATGACTCAGGGTATCAGTATAATAGCTGGGCATTACAAATGGTGGAAAGTGTGACCTCTGCCTGTATCTGTGCATGTGAAGTCACGTTAATGACGTTTTCTCTTGTTAAAGACTAATTTCCTGGTTTAGAGAGTGACATTAGGAGCAGGTTATTTTCCTCTGAGTGAGCTCTGCTACAGACATTAGTGTGTCACCAGATAGGGGCTGAACAAAAGTAAATTCAAAAGCTACCTTCCCTGAGAGGAAGTGGACAGTCCCTCTGTCAGGGAGAATACAGCGCAGCCTTCTGGGGAGAGGGAACTGGGGGAGGTCTTAGTCACCTTGGGCTGCTAGAACGAACTACCACAGACTGGGTAGTTTAAACAACAGACTTTTATTTCTCACAGTTGCGGAGACTAGGAAGTCCAAAAAAGGTGCTGGCAGATTCAGTTCCTGGTCAGGTTTCTCTTCCTGGCTTACAGACAGCCATTTGCCTGCTGTGTCCTCACAGGGCAGGGAGGAGGGGGTTCTGGTCTCTTCTTCTAATCCCATTATCTTCATGACCTCATAAACCTAATTACCTTCCAAATACCCTACCTCCAAATACTATTGTGTTGGGGATTTGGCTTCAACATAGGAGTTTTGAGGGGACACACATATTTAGTCCGTGGCAGGGAACAATTCACCAGCAGATGTTAAGCATTGTATAGAAATAGCCCAGGCCAGGGGAATGCTTGAGAGCTGCTTCCTTTGTGGGACTCACTGGGTGTAGTTGTGGTTCTAATGGAGACAGGCTGGGCTCTCAGGGGCTAGCCCACACATGTATAGATGAACTACTGTCTGCTCAGATTGCATCACTTAACAATCATAGACTTTTCATTCTGATCTAGCATTTGAACCTACATTCAAACTACCACACAATTACATGTTACACTATTTTGTGTATAACTTAGGGCCTACAGGCTTGAACTACTTTAGGGGATAGTCTGGTGATCAAAGGGAAGAAGCCATGTGATAAGGCAGCATTTGACTGAATGCCCAAGTCCCAAAAGGGAGATCTTCTGGGCATCCTTTCCACTGCAGTAAAAACAGGTAGGATATAAGGCAACATTGATTGCTGCAACACAAAAATGTATATTTGAGCTCTGACAAGTTAAGCATTGCAAATTAAAAAGGGTCATATAGAATATAAGGTTTGGTTCCTTTCTCCTATAAGATTGTAGAGTTAAAAATAAAATTTTTAAAAATTGTTCAAGATTTCCTTAAAATCAGAGATAGCTTTCATGATCACACATTAAAATTTTTGCTAAGCACTTACTGTGTTCTGGACCCTGTGCTAGATACCAAGGTTACATCATTGAATAACCTAGACCACTGTCTTGACCTTTATCAAGCACAGTCTAGTGTAGAAGGCAACACTTACAGAATTAATTAATGCTGTAGTGACAGGTGCTACAAAGGAGAACCCCAACTGCTATGAGATTGAGTATCAAAGGTCCTATTTAAATGGGAATGTGGTGTGGGAATGGGGACTCAAAGATTGTTTTTTTAAAAATGTGGTTTAGACAGAGACTTGAAGGGTAGAGGTTAGTTGAGTGTGATCAGCCAGGTAGAGCTGCCATAACAAAATACTTTTGGACTGGGCAGCTTAAACACCAGAAATCTATTTCTCACAGTTTCGGAGGCTGGGAAGTCAAGATCAAAGTGTCAGCTGAGTCGTTTCTGGTGAGGATTCTTCCTGGCTTATAGCTGGCTATGTCCTTGCTATGTCACATGGTGGGGAGGGGCAGGGAGAGCTCTCTTGTGTTTCTTTTTATAAACAGATACGAATACTACCGGATTAGGGCCCCACTCTTATTACTTCATTTAACCTTATTTACCTCCATAAAGTCCTTGTCTCCAAATTTAGTCACACTGGAGGGCTGGGGCTTTAACAAATGAATTTTGGGAGGATACAAACATTCAGTCCATACCACTGAGAATGGGGGGAAAGAAGGAAGAGTATTGTAAGTAGAGGGAGCAACAGGTGCAAAGGTCCAGGGCAGGAAGTGAAGGAATGACCCTGTGGCTAGAAAGGCAAAAGTGGAAGCAGGAGGAGAGGCTGGATTAGCCTGAGCCCTGGAGGCCAAGTGAAGGATTTTGTTCTAATCTAGAAGTAATGGAAAACCACTGGAAGGTCTGAAGCAGGGGAGTGATACTGGAGGGCAAGAATGAATGTGGGGCAAGTAGTCTGGAAGCAAGAGATGATGGAAGCCTGGACTCTGGTAGTGGTTTCAGAGATGGAGAGAAGGAGATGGATTTGTAATTTGTAATATGCTTTGGAGGTAGAATCAACAGGACTTAGTAAAAGTTAGAACAGGAGAAGAGGATGTCAAACATGATTCTTGGTGTTCAGCATGAACAACTCTACAGATGTTGGCCATTAATGGGGAGGATTTTGGAGGAGGAGCAAGTTTGAGGCGGGGGAAGGGCAGGCTGGCTAGTTTAGTGTGGACAGTTAATTCGGAGATACCTACAAAGCTTTCAAAGATGAAATTGGATATACAGGAGAGGTCTGAGCTGGAGATACACATTTGGGGACAAGTGAATGGTATCAGCTAAGGAGAGAGTAGAGAGTGAGAAAAATAGAAAGCCTAGGACTGAACCCTGAAGAACACCATTTATAGGTTGAGTAAGGGAGGGCAAGGCAGTGAAGGAGGCTGAGAAGTGGTCAGTGAAGTAGGAGAGAAACCAGGAGAACAGGATGCCATAGAAATCAGTGGGAGAGAGTATTTCAAGAAGGTGGTGGTCAACACTGGTGAATGCTGCTATCAAGTCAAGAAGAGGACTGAGATGTCTCTATTGTTTTTAGCAACTTCCATGGCCTTCCTTGGAAAGGCAGATTTTGTGGAGTTGTGAGGCTAAGACAATCTTGAGTGGGTTGGGAAGTCAGTGGAAGGTGAGGAAGTTTGGCTGTGAGGGGCAGAAGAGGTGGTGTGGGAGACTGGAGACAATGTGGGACTGAAGGAGGGGTTCTGCAAGATGGAGGAGACCAATTGGGTTTTATTGCTGATTAGAAGGATCTATTATCTGACCGGAGGGGGTCCAAGATATCCTTACTGGGAAGGCCAAAGAGGATGGGTCTAGAGCCCAGGAGGAGCACCAGCCTGAGGAGGAAAGACACAAAGGTCCCAGCTTATCTGAGGAGGAAAGGGAGAAAGGGAGATGATTGACTAAGGAAATAAAAAGCTGACTGGATGTCTTGCGCTGGGGTTGGGGGCTGTTGTTCACTGTTAGCTTCTCAGTGGGGTGACCAGCCTGGGCCACGAGTTGGGGAATCCCTAATATCAGTACTTTCAAGTCTCTCCTCTTGGGCCATCTGATGCCCCTGAGGAGAAGCTTCCAGCATTCTCTGCAGAGGGTGAAGACCTGCTTGCCTGTGCTCTGGGAGCCATGTGAGAGAAGAGGGCTGCCCACCACAGCTTTGAGTAGGCACAACATGTCATTTTCCCATCCTTTTAGTACAGGGTCCCGTCCTCAGTTGTGCCTGATAGTCCCAGTTCTGAGCGCTCTCACCATAGACCAAATCTCCAGTCTCCTCTGACAGGGTTGGGGAGAGGCAATTATGGTGTGGAGCGGAGGGGGCACCTGCAGACCTCCTCTACCCCCAATTTCAGAAGCACTTGCTGCCATCCTGTAAACTGTGTAGATCTCAGCTTTCTGCACTGCTGGATTTGGCTTTCATCTGCTTTCCAGCTTCTAAAACCTCATTGCCTCCTCTCCTGCTCATTTTATCGTAGTTTGGGTTTCAGGAGAGATCAAAGTCAGAGGCAGGTGTTTAGCTCACCATCTTTATCTAGAAATCAGAACCAGAGCCTGTGGATTGTGAAAGAATACTTTTGCTTGTATAGGAAAGGAAGAGGACCCAGAGTCTTTTGTCCCCTCTGCCTCTATATGGATACCAACACCTCAAACCAGCCTGCTCGCCGAGGCACATCAAACCAAACCAAGCAAAACGGAGACCACACACCGATGGTAAAAACTACAGAGTCTGAGGCTCTGTCAACTTGGATTTGGAATTACATAGGCCCAGAGCCTTCAGTCTCACTGGTGGCCTTTAGCAGCCAAAGACAAAATGAGACAAATTTAGAAACACTTCTGCATCTTCCTAATATAATGATTCATGAAATTTCCTTTAAGTCCAGAGAAATGATTTCTTTTTCTGAAGTTTTAAAAAAGGACTTTTAAAAAATTTTTATGCAGAAATCAAAAAAAAAAAAAAAAAAAAAAAAAAGGAAGAAGACGAAGAAGGCAAACTTAACCATAATCCTATCTGCTGCACATACACATGATTTTGTTGTTTTGTTTTTTCAGATTTTCAAACATTTCTGGTCCACAGATATTCACAATACTACAGAAAAAATCTATTTATAGGTCACCTCTTATTGGTTTGTAAAAGTAGTCATTCCTCTAATCCTTTCAGGGCCCAAGCCAGGCCCCTTTCTGAAGGAAGAGCATGACCTGTTTCAGGTAAATAACATACAGAACAATGCATTAATTGTCTAATAGGGATGGGGCACTGTCCCCTCCTTCTAAGAAGCCCCTTGCTCAGGTGCTTAAGTAAACTAGGGAGACAGACACTGCTCTGACAGTGATTTGCACATTGTAGAGAGCCCTGACTCCAAATCTTCCCTATTGGTCTGCCATGCTTCTTCCCTATTACAGCTCCTTCTGGGGAAGTAAGTGCCTCAAGGGAGCCCTGAATTTCAGAGTACGTAAGGGCCTTTCAGGACATTTGGCCCAGCACTTGCACAGTGCCTGAATCTCTCTTGCAGCACCCCTGACTAGTAGGTGTCTACCCTTGCTTGCAAGCTCCCATGGCCTGGAACTAGTAGGTGTCCACCCTTGCTTGTAAGCTCCCATGGCCTGGAACTAGTAGGTGTCCACCCTTGCTTGTAAGCTCCCATGGCCTGGAAACTCAGTACTGGAAAGCTCCAGTGTTCAGACACATACTTGAGACTACATAATTCATCAATCCCTTAGCCCCCTAATTTACTTATTCTTATGAATTAACTCTGATCAGGTAATACAGCCTAGTGAGGCCAGGCCAGGTTGGGCACTACATTGGGGGTTTGGGGCACCCAGGTGGAATGTGTGTTCCAGGCTGGGTGCCAGAGAGTGAGTAAGCAGGCATGAGCACAAAAAGAAAGCCTTGCCTGTTGTTGTCACCCCAGAAGGTCCTGCTAACAGCCATTCCTGAACTCTCCCTGCATGTGCAAGTCCAATACAGTGCCTGAATCAGCTGCTCTGTAGCTCCTTCTGACATCCTGCTTTCTAGTTATTCACACCTGCTGATCTATCCTTACCCCTATCCCCACATAGCCCCGAGATAAGGCCCTGACCCCTAGATCAGATCATCCTATTTAGGGCATAGTAAAGACTTGCAACCCCCTGTGGTGGACACTAAGGGCTGTCCCCTCTCATCCATTCTAAGCCCCTTCTGAAGTGCCTCCTTGTTCTGTAGCCACTGGAAAGCTAGCAACTACATTTCCCAGGTTTCCTTGCAACCAGGGTTTTGGTTGAGATCTAGGCTTCTCCAGTGAGATACACCAAAGTGTGAGACTCAATTTGGACCTGAACCAAGACGAAGAGGGCAGAGGGTAAGGCAGTCATTTTGCCAGCTTTGGACTGCTGAGGAGGCTGTGAGTTACATGGGAAGGCTTTCTGCAATGCGGCGCAAGTGTGCTTCTGAGCCTGGGAATTGTTCCTGGAAGTTCCCACTTGAATTGGCTTCTTACAATGATTTTTTCTAAACCACGTAATATTCAGTAATGAATCCCTTGAACTGGCCAGAGTGGTTTCTGTTGCTTGCAAGAAAACTCTTTTTAAAGTCCCCTCAGACTCTGGATGACATAATATTTAATGTGGATATTAATATTTAATATATACCCATATTAATGACCTGTGATATTCCCGTCACTTTATACACACACACACACACGTGCACACACACACACACACACACACACACACACACACGAGTCTCACTGAATATCAGAATAACCTAATATGTAGCATTATCCTTATTTGGGAGATGAATTGAGACTCAGGGAATTTAACAACTTTCCCAAGGTTTTATAGCTAGTAAATGGCAGACCCAGGATGTGAAGGTACCGAAATCCAGAGACTATCTTATTCTTCTCTGCACTGCATCCAAGGCAGTCCTCTGAGACATAACGTAACTGCTATCCTAAATTCTTCACTTCCTTCCACCTGGCACTCCACTCTCCTTAGGACCTTATGTCACACCCTGTTTTATCTTCCAAAATCCTCACGGATCCATGCTCATTTCTTTCTGTTGTGGAGCAGGGTCATTTGAGAAGGGCTGGGGTGTGAGTCAACACTTCTCAAACTTTCATGTGCATGTGAAGCCTGGGAGCTCTTGTTAAAAGGCGAGTTATCAGACTCTGTATTTCTAACAATTTCCCAGGTGATACCAGATGCTGCTGGTCCATGGACCACTCTTTGAGTAGCAAGGGTGGGGCAGCGTGGCATCTGTAGGGGAGGAAAAATTTTCCTCAACCCTCCTAGGGTCTCTGGCTGGGTCTGAAAATCAAATGACAAATTAACAGGAGAAAAACATACACCTTTATTTAACATAAATTTGACATGACATGGGGGCCTTCATAAAGATATGAAGCCATTAAGAAACAGTTAGGCCTGAGTATTTTTATGCTAGGCATGATGAATAGTGGGCATTCATGTAGAAATATGATAGGTCAAAGAGTATGAGGTAAGTGTTGTAAATGGGGAATTTAGCAAGGCCTGCTTCCTAGGATTCTTCTTGTGTCCCTTTGTCTTTGGATATAAAGATGTTCCTTTCTTCTGGGTATAGAGAGGACACCTCTCACACAAGGGTTTATGGACTGTTTCAGGGGACAAGGACCAGGGGAAAGTGAGCATGACTTTGCATCTGCCATTTCCTCAAATTCCTTTAGCTTAAGTATCCAATAGGCCAAGGTGCAATGTTTTGGGGTAGCATGTCCTGAACTTCATCATATCTCACACTCTTGGTTTTAAATTTCAGTTCTATCACCTATTAACAATGGGGTCTTATTTAATGATTTATCCTTTCTGAGGCTCAGGATCCTCATCTGTAAAATGGTGACAATACTATTGACCTCACTGGTAAATGTAAATTAAAGGAGATGATACCATAGAATAGTTTTTCATTCATTTTGGTTAGAATTGGAGGTGCATCCTCCACTGACATAGAACGTTAAGGCTGCTATCCAGACAGAGCTGTTAAAATGCGGACTAGAGGGGGCACCTGAGCGGCACAGTCAGGTAAGCGTTTGCCTTTGGCTCAGGTCATGATCCCAGAGTCCCAAAATGGAGCCACATATCAGGCTCCCTGCTCAGCGGGGAGTCTGCTTCTCCCTCTGACCCTCCCCCATCTCGTACTCTCTCTCTTAAATAAATAAATAAATAAATAAATAAATAATCTTTAAAATGCAGACTGGGACACAGATCACTGCCACCCAGGAAAAGCATCTTTGTGAAGTCCATTCGGTCATCCAGGCCTATTTATTTGTGACACTTGTTTTAAATGTTGCATAGACCTCTTTCAAACAGAGGGAGCCACTGGGAACAGAGAAACTGCACACAGGTGCACAGGGGCCTCTACCCCACGTGCACGCTGCTTGTCCCGAGTTTCAGAATCAGTCCCCCAAAAGTGCAGGGGTCAAAACTCTCCCTCCAACGTAACTGACAAAGGCAAAGCTAGTTCCACTTTTAAACTCCGAGAACAAAGAGATAGGATCACATTTCCTCAAGCCCCCAGTGAAGAAATCAGGCTTGTTCCGGGGGCTGTGCAGCCTGGAGTTTTAAGGCCGGCTGGAACTTAGAATGGGTGCTCACTGCGTCCCTGCATTGTTTCCCTTCCTGGAATAGCTGTTTGTTCTCACCAGTTAGTGCTGTCAGCATTTCCATTCAAGACCTTATTGTCAGGACTTTATTTTTAAGTCAGGCATAAAAATGGGCCTTGAGCTGAAACTTGGAAGCTGGGCAATTAGCATATTTGAGAGGAAGCCAACTGGTCTTTTGTTATTCTGTGGGGCAGAAGGGACTCTTCCCTGCTCTTCTAAACAACAAAAAGGGGTTGTGTTGGGGCATTTTAAAAATTAGTAGTAGGCATGGACTTGGGCTGTTTATGTGGAAGTTCCCAAGAAAACTGTCTCTGGGCTTCCCCGTGTGGTGTCTATCTAGAGGGCTTCAAGACTCTGTCATGAATAGGTGCATTAATGTGAAAACTGAAAGCCAAGGAACTCTGTGTTTAAAGTAGGACTGGTGGGGGCACCTGCCTGGCTCAGTAAGTAGAGCACGCGACCCTTGATCTCGAGGCTGTGAGTTCAAGCCCCACATTGGGTATAGAGCTTACTTTAAATAAATAAATATCTATTAAAAAAGTAGGACTGGTGGAAGTGACCAAGTCCACTGCTGCCTTCCAGAATGCCCTTAGGAAAAATGCTGACCAGTCAACTGACAAATATGTACTGTGCGCCTTCTTCCCACAAGACACTGGTTAGTCAGAGATTTGGAGCTGGGGCTGGGTAGTGATCAGCAAAGAAGTATGCAACCTAAGTAGGTGGGTGGTCTGTTTCTAGAAAGATAACAAACACAAGGCTAATAAGTGCTCCTTGCCAAAGGAGGAACCAGACACAAAATGATATAGAAGTCCAGGTGGGGAGAAACCATGAAGGACTGAGAAAAGATTGCTCTGTGTGTGTGTGTCTGTGTGTGTGTCCATCGGGTGGAAGGCACAATGGCTTTGGAAAAACACAGTAGCTCTGTGAACGTGGCCAATTTCTGAGCCTTGGGGAAGTACCAGAAACTATAAGAAAACTAAGAAAAGTAGTACCAGGACTGGGTTGTTATGGAGATCCAATGAGATAATGCACGTTAAGATCTTAGCATATGGTAATTATGATTTTTAAATAAGTACATCAATTTTTAGAGTTAAATAATCAGAGAAAATGCCTTGAAAATACAAGCTGTAGGTATTCTATAATCTCCTCTCCTCATTTTGTGCCTACTAAATACGTGATGCTGATTAATTTTTCATAATATACATGAACAGGACAAATGTATTTTTCCTATAAGATATTTCAGATACAGAGATTAATATAACTAACTAGGGTTGCCAGACAAAACACAGACAGTCCCTATGTGACATGTTTATATTAAAAATTATTTATACTAAAAATTGTTGTTTATTTGAAATTCAATTTAACTGGGCATCTTTTTTTCTTTGTGCCAGGTCTGGCAACCCTATACCTAACACCTAAGTACTCAACTCAGACTTAAAAATGTTAATATTTTGCTGTCTTATATCTTAGCTTGAATTATCTTTATGTTTTATTTTATTTTTTTTAAGATTTTATTTATTTATTTGAGAGAGAGAGTGAGCAAGAGAGAGAGAGCACGAGCAGGAGCGGGGGAGGCGCAGAGGCAGAGGGAGAAGTAGACTCCCTGCTGAGCAGGCTCCCTTCCAGGACTCTGGGATCATGACCTGAGCCAAAGGCAGACGCTGAACCAACTGAGCCACCCAGGCGCCCCTATTTTTATGTTCTAAATAAAAAGTTGCAGATCACAGTTGAAATCTCTTTGTAACTTTCCCCAAGTTCCCTCTACTTTGCTATTCTCCTCCAATGAAACTCCCTATTTATTATATTCGTGGTTATCCTTATGGGGGGTGTTTTTCTGCTTTTACCATGTGTGTGTATCTAGAAACAAAATATACTTACTTTGCTTTTCGTGCTTTACAAATTTACATAAATGGTACCTTACTGTACTTTTCTTTCTGCCACATAATTTGTTCATTTTAAACTTATAAAATATATGATACAAATATTTTATATGTTGCATGTAAGAAATACATAATAATAACAAAACCAAAACCTGTACGCCCACCACCCACAAGTGAGCTCTGGCTGGTCCTGCTGAAGGACCCTGTGTGTCCCTCCCAAATTTCCTCCTCCTCTCTCCCACGAGAGGCCACTGCTTCCTTGAACTGAGTGCTTATTGTTTCTTTACACTTCTTTACAATTTGCTATAATATACATAATCCTGAAAAACATATTTATGTTTGAATGTGTTTAAGCTTTGTACAGAATATATGTTGTATGTATTCTTCCAAAACTGTTTTCTTTCACTCTCATGTATTTGCACAGTTCATCCATGTTGATGAGCAGAGTTATGGTTCATTGATTTCCTTTCCACTGCTGCCTAGTATTCCATTGGATAAACATACTATATACCATGTACTGCCACTGGATATTTAGGTTGTTTCAAGTCTTTGCTACCTACAAACATTGCTATTATAAATAGTATTGTATTTTTTCCTGGTATACATATGTAAGAATTTCTCTATGGTAATACCTAAGAGTTGGATTTCTGGTTCCTTTTATTATTATATTGATTATTATTGTTTTTCAAAGTGGTTCTACCAGTTTATGCCCCACACCAAAGTTTTGGCCAGTTTATTCCTTTACCAACGGTGTGTAAGTGTTCTGGATGTTTCATGGTCTTTTCAACATCTATCCATCAACTGGGGACAAAATGACATCTTGCTAGGGCTTACATTTCCATTTTATCATCTTTTCATACAATTATTGGTTATTTGGAGTTGTTTTCTGTGAAGCGACTGTTGCATCCATTGTCCATTTTTCTATTGGGTTTGTCTTTTTTCTTATTGATTTCTAAGAACTTCTAATATACTCTGCATATTAAGCTTTTATTGGTTATATATGCTGCAAATATTTACTTCTGGTTTGTGGCTTGCCTTTTCATTTTTTAAATGCTGTTTTATGATGAAGAAGCATTCTCAATTTTAATGTAGTCAAATCTATCAATCTTTTCCTTTTATGGTTAACACTCTGGGGTTTTATTTAAGAAAACCTGTATTCTGACATCATAAAGATGTTCTCTTACATTTTCCTCTTAGGCTTTAAAGTTTTGCCTTTCATATTTAAATGTCTAATCTACCTGAAATGGAGGTTTGTAATATGGTGTAAGGCCAGGATCCAATTCCAATTTTTTCTTTATAGATAACCAGTTGTTCCAGTTCCATGTGTTGGGAAGCCTATCCTTTTCCCACTGATTGGCAGTGCTATTCTTTTCCAGATGTGCATGGGTCTGTTTCTAGGTTTCTTTTATTCCATGAGTTTGTCTATCCTTGCACTAATTCCATACTGTCCTAACCATCATAGCTTTATTGTAAATTTTGATGTCTGGGGAGACAAGTATCCCTAGCTTCTTCTTCACAGTTATCTTGACTATTGTCAGTTCTTAACTTGCAATATAATTTTTGATACAACAAATTTTATAGGGTTTGTCCATGCAAATATATATATAATTCTTTTAAATTGCCATTTTTTATGTTTAAATTATATGCATTTTATATTTATGTATCCCATTTATAAATTTGCCATAATTGGTTATCCATTACCCCAATAATGCACATTAAGTGGTTTCCCACCTTTTTCCTTAGCACTATTAGTGGAGTTGTTGTGTTACAGGGTATGCACATCTTCAAATTTACTACATAGTGCAAAATTGCTCTCCAAAGTGGTTGAACTAAGTTACACTCCCACCAGAAGTAAAAGAATTTCAGTTTGAGCTGCACCCTTTGAAATACTTAGACTAACCTTTTTTTGCAAACTGAAGGGTGTGCAATATTATCTCATAATATTATGCTTTAATTTGTATTTCCCTCTTTCCATCCAAGAGCTTGTTTTTGTATGTTTATTACCTATTCAATTTCCTGTTCATATCATTTGCTCATCTTCTTGTTGGGCTACCTATATTCTTATGGATTTGTAAACAGGCCATTTTATATTTTAATTACTAATCCTTTGTTGTTTATACTGACTGAAATGATCTTCTCCAATACTATGCCCCTTTAATACAAGCTGGTGCAGCCACTCTGGAAAACAGTATGGAGGTTCCTCAAAAAGTTGAAAATAGAGCTACCATACGAACCAGCAATTGCACTACTGGGTATTTACCCCAAAGATACAAATGCAGGGATCCGAAGGGGTATGTGCACCCCGATGTTTATAGCAGCAATGTCCACAATAGCCAAACTGTGGAAAGAGCCAAGATGTCCATCGACAGATGAATGGATAAAGAAGATGTGGTATATATATACAATGGAATATTATGCAGCCATCAAAAGGAATGAGATCTTGCCATTTACAACGACATGGATGGAATTGGACGGTATTATGCTGAGCGAAATAAGTCAAACAGAGAAAGACATGTATCATATGACCTCACTGATATGAGGAATTCTTAATCTCAGGAAACAAACTGAGGGTTGCTGGAGTGGGGGGTGGGGTGGGAGGGATGGGGTGACTGGGTGAGAGACACTGGGGAGGATATGTGCTCTGGTAACCGCTGTGAATTGTGCAAGACTGTTGAATCTCAGATCTGTACCTCTGAAACAAATAATGCAATACATGTTAAGAAAAAAAGAAGAAGATAGCAGGAGGGGAAGAATGAAGGGGGGGAAATTGGAGGGGTAGATGAACCATGAGAGACGATGGACTCTGAAAAACAAACTGAGGGTTCTAGAGGGGAGGGGGGTGGGAGGATGGGTTAGCTTGGTGATGGGTATTAAAGAGGGCATGTTCTGCATGGAGCACTGGGTGTTATGCACAAACAATGAATCATGGAACACTACATCTATAACTAATGATGTAATGTATGGTGATTAACATAACAATTAAAAAATTTTTAAAAAAAAGAAAAAAATACTATGCCCCTTTTCCATGGCCTGTTTTGCTTTCAATTGTTTTCTTAGCTTTTGGTATTTTAAAATTCAATGTAGTATAATGTTTTGGTTTTTTCATTATATTATAGAATATTATCTAGCTCTGTTTCTGGCTCTCTGGTTTCATTGGTCTATTCATCTATCACAGTGTTAATTTATTAGTGTTCCAAAATAAGTTGATGTCTGATAGGGCAAATCTGTCCCCCTTCCCCACATGCCAACCTATATTCTTCTTTAAATATCAACCAAACCACCTTCCCACTTGGTCATAATGATCAAAGTTGATTCAGTGACTGAGCTGATTTTTATGTTTACACGTTTCAACTGCCAATAAATAAGAATTAAAGAGTTTTCTTTTTCTGGCTGATTATTTTACTGCTATTCTTGACAGGAAGTGGGTATTTTCCAATCCATGGCACATGTGTGTATTAGTGGTAATTAGGAAACTAGCTAGAAGAACCGAACTCATTCTGGGGACATCTGTTTGGCTCTCTTTGCCCTTCTGCTTGCTTCTAGTGTAGGAGCTGAGTTCTTAATTAATTACTACTTATATTGAGTAGCAGTGCCCCCCGCCCACCCCGAGAAGGGCAGCAGCTTGCACTAAAGAGAGCATAACAAATAGTAGATGGCTATAAATAGACAACAAAATTACTGAACGTTTGTGTCTTTAAATATCATTAGGTACATAAAATCAATCTTCTTGGAGAGCTATCAATTAAATTCCCAGAACCATTCCAAATTCTAATTTACATCAGCAGCCGAGATGATTCACAGCAAAGGAGTGTCAACTGGACTGTAGTTGAATTTTAGGTGTCTATATTTCATATTTTCAAGATTTTAAACAGATTTATTGAGGCATAATCTATATGTCTTTAAATTCACTCATTCTAAGGGTTCATTTCAATAATTTTTAACAAATTTATGGAGTTGAGTGACTGTAACCACAATCCAGTTTTAGAATATTTCCATTAGCCCAAAAAGTTCCCTCATACCTGTTTGTAATTAATTAGGTTAACTAGGCAACCACTAATTTGCTTTTTGTCTCTATAAATTTGCCTTTTCTGGACATTTAATACAAATGGAATCATACAATAATTAGCTTTTTGTGTCTGACTTCTTTCACTCTATTTTAGCCTCGTGTTTTGAGGTTCATCTATGTCACAGGATGTATAAGTAGTTTTTTTCCTTTTTATTGCTGAATACTATTCTGTTGTGTGCATATGAAACATTTTGTTTATCCATTCACTAGTTAAGATATTTGGATTGTTTCTAGTTTTGGCTGTTAGGAGTGATACTGTTCTGAACATCTGCCTACACATCTTTGTGTGGACATGTGTTTTCATTTCTCTTGGGTAAATTCCTAGGAGTGGAATTGCTGGGTTAAGTGGAAAGTTTAACTTTCTAAGAAAATGCCAGGCTGTTTTCCAAAGTGGCTGCACCATATTAAATTCCCACTGGCAACATATGAGGGCTATGTTTCTCTCTGTCCATGTTATACTTGCTATTGCCTTTTTGATTATAGCTATTCTTGTAAGTATATAGTGATATCTCACTGTGGTTTTAATTTGCATTTCCCTAATAACTAATGATGTTGAACATCTTTCATGAGCTTATTAGCCACTTGTGTAATTTCTTTGGTGAAATGCTTATTCAGATCTTTTGGCCATTTTTATATTGGATTATTTGCTTTTTTACCAACATGTTTGGAAAGTTCTTTGTATCAGTTGGGTAGAAGTTCTTTATCAAATATATAATTTGCAAATATTTTCTCCCAGTCTATGACTTGTCTTTTCATTTTCTTAATGGTATTTTCTGAAGTACAAATGTTTTAAATTTTGAAGTCCAATTTATCAATTTTTTTCTTCTATAGATCTTGCATTTGGTGTCATTTATAAAAATGTGTAGCACAAACTAAGTTTACAAAGATTTTCTCCCAAAAGTTCAGTAATTTTAGCTTTTATATATATCTTGATCCATTGTGGGCCGATTTTTTTGTTTATGCTATGAGATGAAAGTCTAAGTTCTTCCTTTTTTTGGCATATGGATATCCAATTGGACCAGAAACATTTGTTGAAAGTATTACCCTTTTATTATTGAATTGAATAGTCTAGAACCTTCATAGAAAATCAGTTCATGGTAAATATGAGGGTTTATTTCTGGATACTTAATCAGTGCCATTGATCTATATGCCTTTCCTTGTGCTAATACCACACTCTCTTGAATAGTATGGTTTTATAGTAAGTTTTAATTTAATTTAATTTTATTTAAGAGAGAGAGAGAGAGAATCTTAAGCAGGTTCCATGCCCAGTGTGGAGCCCAATATGGGGCTCGATCCCATGACCCTGAGATCATGACCTGAGCTGAAAACAAGAGTCATACGCTTAACTGACTGAGCCACCCAGGAGCCCCAACAGTAAGTTTTAAATCAAGAAATGTAAATTCTTAATTTTTTCTTCTTTTATTTATTTATTTATTTTTAAAAAGATTTTATTTATTTATTTATTTGAGAGAAAGAGAGAGAGAGAAACAGCATGAGAGGGGAGAGGGTCAGAGGGAGAAGCAGGCTCCCCGCTGAGCTGGGAGCCCGATGTGGGACTTGATCCCAGGACTCCGGGATCATGACCTGAGCCGAAGGCAGTTGCTTAACCAACTGAGCCACCCAGGCGCCCAATTTTTTCTTCTTTTAAAAACATTGTTGGGGGTGCAGACGCTTAACTGGAGGTGCAGACACTTAACTGACTGAGCCATCCAGGTATCCTGGTCCTTTGCATTTTCATATAGATTTAAAAAAAAAAAATCAATTTGTGAATTGTTACAAAAAAGGTTACTGGGAATTTGATAGGAATTATGTTAGATTTATAGATCAACTTAAGGAGAATTTCCATCTTGACAATATTGAAACTTGAAATCCATGAGCATGGGGTATCTCTCCATTTGTTTAGATCTTTAATTTTTCTCAACAATGTTTTGTAGTTTCCTTCTAATCTCTGTAGGATCAGTAATGATGTCCTCTCTTTCATTCCTGATTTTGGAAATTTGTGTCTTCTCTGAGCTTTTTCTTCATAGGTCTAGGTAAATACTTCTCAACTTTATTGATCTTTTTTGAAGAACCGATCTGGATTTCATTGATTTTTCTTTAAAGTTTTTCCGTTTTCTGTTTCATTGATTTCTCTTCTAATCTTTATAACTTTCTTTCTTCTACTTGCTTTGTATTTAGATTGTTTTTTTTCCCCCTATTTTCTTAATGTGGAACCTTAGGTTATTGACCTGAGGACTTTCTTCTCTTCTATTACAGGCATTTAATGCTATAAATATCCATTTAAGCTCTGCTTTTTCTGTATCCCACACATTTTGATATGTTGTGTTTTCAATTACACCCAGTTCAATATATTTTCTAATTGCCCTTGTGATTTCTTCTTTAATCAATGGGTTATTTGGAAGTGTGTTGTTTAATTTCCAAATATTATGGGATTCCCAGATTTCTTTTTGTTGTTGATTTCTAATTTAATTCCATTGTAGTCAGTAAACATACTTTATATAATTAAACTGTTTAAATACATTGGGACTTGTTTTATGGCCTATCATATGGTCTTTCCTAGGTCATGCTCCATATGCACTTGAAAAGAATGTGTGTCTGCAGTCAGAGTGTTCTGTATGTGCCAAAGTGAATTGGTTGATAGTGTTGTTCAACCCATCTATAACCTTGTTGATTTCATATCTAGTTTTTCTATCAGTTATTGAGGGGATATTGAAATATCCAACCATTACTGTGGAATTATTTATTTCAACTTCAATTCTGTTAGTTTTTGCTTCATATATTTGCTCTTTTTTTGGTATGTATACATTTGTAATTGTTTTAATTCCTCATGTATTGATCCTCTTCTCATTATGAAATACTCCTTTATTGTATAATACTTTTTGTATTCCAGTGTATTTTGTTTAATATTAATATAGGCACTTGAGCTCTCTTATGGATACTGTTTTGCATACCTTTTTCCATTATTTTACTTTCAATCTCTTTGTGTCTTGGAATCTTTGTGTAGTTTACCTCTTATAGACAGCATATAGGTGGATCTTGGTTTTTTAATCCAATATGACTATCTTTGCCTTTTGTTCGGAGTGTTAGACTTGACTGGGGTTTTGCTCAGGCCCCTGCTGCCAAAAAGGCTTCTGTCCTCTGCTTATGGATCTGTGAGTAGATAGGGGCCACTTTCAAAGTTCAGGCCATTTTTCTGTCTTCTCCAAGCTTTTCCTTTCCACCTGGCCTTTTTGCATTTCCCATGTGTCTTCCGTATAACCCTATGGTTGGCCAGGACTATGTGCCTAGCTTGGGCTGTCTCCAGTCTCTGCTGTGCATGCACATCAACTCAGCCAGATATAGGCTTGCCCCAGTCATAAATATAACCTGGGGCTAATAGAGCTACCTTCACCCACTGCCAAGATTGTCACTTCCAGACTATGCGGATGGATGTAGGTATCATCCACTGCTCCAAATCAAGCAAGGTCTTTGATTATGGCTGCAAATCTCCTGATCCTCACGGTCTGTCCTGCCCTGGCAAAACATTCTCCACTGACCTGGGGAGGGAAATGGAAGCAGCCCCAGGCAAGAATGCCAGACTCCCACTGCTCTTAGTAGTTTTATGTGCAAATGTTTCTTGTATTTTTGTATGCCTTTGGTCAACTTCCAAGGCAATGAAATAGTTGTTTTTGTCAAATTTGCTCAGCTTTATAGTTGCTTTTTGAGGATGGGATTTGTTGACCTCCTCACTTGGCCATAGCCAGAAATCCCACTAACAAAGCCAGGGGCACTGAAACCTATTTCCTTCAGGGCAACAGGAAGTTTCAGTATTGAACATTGCCTGTTAGATCCTGAAGCCTGCTCTTAACCTCACTTATTACAGAGCAGAGTTGCACAATACTGGTTTATCTGCCATCCTAATCTAAGGGAGTTTAGTTAATGAAATGGTAAAAATCCTTCGCCAGAGGCATTTTTCCCAATACAGCAATTCTTAGCAGAGACTTGTAAATGGAATTTCAATGTACTAGTAGATAGATTTTTATGTATTTTAACGCTCATGACTTCAAGTTTTACAGCATCCCTAGTAGGAGATGGAAGGTAAGATTTTTCATGACCACTTTACAACTGGCATAACTGTGTCTTTAAAAGATGACTAATAATGACACTTGTTGAATGCTTAGGTACCTGGCATTGTACTAACTGTTTCACCTACATTAACTATAAGTTAGGTATGATTACAAGCCACATTTTATAGTTGGGAAAGTAATCTACCAGGAGTTACTAGCTAATAACTGGGCTCTGAAGCCAAGTGGTCGAGAACCAGAGCCTGATAAGGATATTACCTATACTCTGTGGCTTTTGTGACAAAAGTTATAGGCCTGGACATGACCAATCAATAGAAAGATGGTGAGTTGTAACCTATTTGAACATTTAAGACAGGAACAAGGAGACAGTGTTTATGCCCAGATCAGACATGGAAAGTGTAACTATCTTGGTATAACTAATATTTACTTCCCTAGTTTCACATGATCGGAGTCACTCATGACAAACTTTAAGCACATCCAGCCCTCTAAGTGACTCACACTGAATGTGATGGCAGGGCTTAGGGAGGGCAACCTCTCCTAAGGACAGCACCTCCCACCTGTGGGTGGGCTAGGCATCCCTTACTGGGAAAGCCCTTCTTTCTCAATGAGTTTCCTCATTTTAAGAATGAGGAAATTGAAGTTTAAAGAACCGACTGGCCCTTGAAGCCCCTAAAAACCAGTTCAAGCATTACCTCTTCCTTGAAGTTTTCCTTGTAAGGACACTAATCCTTACTGCTCTCCTGTCTCTGAGTTCCTTCAATGTGATCCGTATGCTTCATTCAGGGAACCCTATTCTGGATGGCTGAGTGGTTTTATTCTTATAGGGTAGATTAGAGCCAAGGCACAGGTTGGAGCCCAAATGAGGCAGTTACCTTTTCCCAAAGAACAACTGCTCTACCACCCTGTGCACTGGAGTGAAAGGCAGTGTGGCCACTTGTCCTATTTCTGGGGAAACATCTCAAACACAGGGCCTTCTAATAGCGGGCATCATCTTCCACTTATACATATAATTATTACTTGCTCCCTTCTCTCATTTTCCATGTCTTGGAAATATAGAAACAAACAGGATTATGGGATAAAATGAAATCTTCCCCAAACTGAGCTTCATCTCCCTACGGTATTGGAAGGAGAGAATTTTTCCCTTCCTGGTCCTTCTCCTCCTCACTCTCTAGCCCTGTGAGAATGGGCAGATAAATTTTTAATGGGTATCCCTATTGGAATGTCAGGGATCCTAGGAAGTAGAGACCATGGGACTCTGTTAGGTAAAATTCACTAAAGTACAGGGATTTGAAACAAGTCCTCCCCGTCATTTATGATTAGTTCCCTCCTATTTCTTTCCTTGTATATTTTTTAACCTAATGTGATGATGAATGGCACTGGAGAAAACCCTTTAAAAAATAAAATAAAATAAAATAAAAATAAAATAAAACAAAACAAAATAACCTTGTTTTGTATGCTCTATTCCCCTTTCCAGACTAGAAATAGTTCTGCAGTGGTTATGCATAATACTATAGACTTGGTAATGATGAGTCTATGCATATGTATGGCTGAAAAGGGCTCATTCACAATTTGTACCATTTTTTTTTTGTACCAAGGGGACAGTGAGGTTGATTCCACTATTGTGGACTGTAGCTGTAATTTGCAGCTGACTTTTTGCATCATCATGCACTGTCTGACACATGGATTAAAAACAAACTCTACCTTGAATGGCCAAAATAAAAATATAAGAAACAACAAATGTTGGCAAAGATGTGGAGAAAAAGGAACCCTCATGCACTGTTAGTGGGAATACAAATTGGTGCGGCCACTGTGGAGAACAGTATGGAGGTTCCTCAAAAAATTAAAAATAGAATTACCCCATGATCCAGTAATTCCACCGCTGGGTAGTTACCCAAAGAATACAAAAACACTAATTTGAAAGATACATGCACCCTTATGTTTATTGCAGCATTATTTACAATAGTCAGATTATGGAAGCAACCCAAGTGTCTATCAATAGATGAATGGATAAAGATGTGGTATATACAATATATACCGTGGAATATTACTCAACCATAAAAAGGAATGAGATCTTGCCATCTGCAACAATACCAGTGGATCTAGAGGGCATAATGCTAAGTGAAATAAATCAGAGAAAGATAAATACCATATGATTTCACTCACATGTGGAATTTAAGAAACAAAACAAATGAAAAGAAAAAAAGAGACAAAATAAAAAACAGACTTGGGTGTGGAACCCAACATGGGGCTTGAACTCACAACCCTGAGATCAAGACCTGAGCTGAGTTCAAGAATCTTAAGCCACCCAGGTGCCCCCTAAAAAACAGACTCTTAAGGATAGAGAACAAACTAATGGTTAATTCCATATTATGTATTTTAGGAAGGCATCAAAAGTTCATGGATAAAAGCATTGCTCATTATTTTTTGCCTTTGGTCTCTCTCATTCCCTCGCTGGTATGGTAACTCTAAGTCCAAAGGTTACTTTGTCATGGCCAGGACTGTGCCCAGAGGCTCCAAGTATTTCCTAATGCTCCAAATCTTCTCTTGCCATCTTGTCCCATCCTTGTTTCTACCTCTCCAACCCTAGAAATACCATGAAAAATAAATAATCTAGCCATGGGAGAAGTTCTAGCCCAAACTCAATTATTTTCTTCTAAGATTTCTAAAAGTTAACACTACTTGTTGAACTTCTAGAGTTTAATCAGACCACTGCCTGGATTCTTTTGGGACCATAAGTTCTCTGTCTTGAACAACTTAAGGATGAATGGTAACCACAGCCTGGACTGAGGCTAAAGGAAGAATGGGCATGGCCCTGCCTTTTACATGTGTCTAGTAATGGCTTTAGCTTGACATTAAGGCAGATGGTTGTTTATTATTTAATGAGTTATATAGGCAGATATTAAGAGCCACATGTGACCCAGCCCTGACCATTATCCAAGAGCACCTATAGGTGTTGGTAATATGGCTTCTGATGCTCTTAGGAGAAAAAAACACTGATGTGACTGTATAAAAGACAAAGTGATGGCCCTTCCGAGTTTTCTCTGAGGTAGTTATTCTCAGAAGACATGACCAAACAGTTGAAGTGCTTTGGTCACCTCAGCCTAGGCACCCACCCATTTGAGATGGTTCATTGCCACAGTATGAGAAAGAATGGCTGGAATTAGACCCACGCGATTAAAGAGGGATAAGTGCTGGAAAGAGGTCTAGGGCCACAGGCAGGACAGGACATTCAAAGGGTAGAGCAACAGATGACAGATGGTGTGGTGGCCCAGGCAGAGGTGGTAGTGGTGGTGAGGCTGTTGTCTATGGCACAGTTGTCTAACACAAACAATTGGATATTATTTGACAGCTGTCATAGAGAAACCAACATTGGGAGATTCTTAAAAGTCTGGGCAGGGGCGCCTGGGTGGCTCAGTCGTTAAGCATATGCCTTCAGCTCAGGTCATGATCCCAGGGTCCTGGGCTCGAGCCCCACATCGGGCTCCCCACTCCGCGGGAAGCCTGCTTCTCCCTCTCCCACTCCCCCTGCTTGTGTTCCCTCTCTCGCTGTGTCTCTCTCTGTCAAATAAATAAATAAAATCTTAAAAAAAAAAAAAAAAGTCTGGGCAGTATCAGGAAAGCCAGTGGGCAAGAGTGTATGGTTGATCAGGGGCATCTGTTAGACCTGGGACACAAGTTGAGGAATGCATTTCAGGAAGTTATGAGAAGTGGGGCACAAAGTCACAGAGAGGTGAGCAACAAGAGAGACTTAAGGCTGGATATGTGGTAATCTTCCTTAGCTGTTGCTAAAACAGTATCCATCTGATGTGGCCTTAGCTCTGAGGAGTAGAGGAAACTGGAGCTGAGGAAGATTGATGGACAGACCCAAAGAAGTCTCAGTCCCACATCACAGAGCTCTGATTTCTTGTATCTTGATAGAAGTGTCATGATTTATATGGCTGAGAGCTGGCAGAGAAGGAAGGTGGGCTGGTCATAGGGGTCAAAGGTCAATGGAAAGAAACAGGTTGGGCAAAAGCACAGTTATCTAAAATGAAGTCTGAGTTGAGTGGGTCAGTACTGAGGAGACATTGCAGAAGTAATGACTTGAAATCAAATGTTGTAGCATAAAAGGTTTCATGACTAGTGGCTCATTGGATGGAGAAGGAACTGTTACAGATAGAATAGCAGGGAAGGATGCACTTTTTCAGGTACCATTAGGACATTGTAGGTTAAGGGGTTATAGAACATCTGTCTTCTTTGGGATGCAGAATATAGTTGAGTCTTGTTTTTTAATTTCATTTTTATTTTTTCATCCAATCAGAAAATCTCTGCCTTTAAATTAAACTAGTTAGACAATGCATATGAAATGTGATTATTGATATGCTTTTATTTAAATCTAGTGTCTTGGGGTGCCTGGGTGGCTCAGTTCGTTAAGCATTTAAGTGTCTGCCTTCAGCTCAGGTCATGATCGGCCCCCAGTTCAGGCTCCCTGCTCAGCGGGGAGCCTGTTTCTCCCCCTCAGTCTGCTATTCCTTGTTTGTGTGTGCCCTCTCTCTCTCTCACTCTCTCTGTCATATGAATAAATAAAAAATCTTTAAAAAAAAGATCTAGTGTTTTGTTACATATCTTATATTTATCCCATCTGTTCTTTGTTCTCTTCTCTCTCATTTTCTGCCTTCTGTTGGATTACTTGAATATTTAAAAAAATAATTTCATTTTAGCTCTTATGTTGGTTTAACTTTAACTCTTTATTATGTTTTTATGGTGGCTGATTTATGATTTAGCCTATCACAGTCTACCTTCAAATGATATGATACCACTTCATGTATAACACAAGAAACTTACAACAGTGTACTTCTATTTTTCCCCTTACAGCCTTTGTGATATCAGTATCCTACATTTATTTATTTTTTATTTTTTAAAAGATTTATTTATTTATTTGAGACAGAGAGAGAGTGAGAGGGAAGGGGCTGAGGGGGAGGGAGAGGGAGAGAATCCCAAGCAGTCTCCCCACTGAGTGGGGAGCCTGACGTGGGGCTCAATCTCATGACCCTGAGATCATGACCTGAGCTGAAATAAGAGTCAGACACTCAATCAACTGAGCCACCCAGGCACCCCTATTTAAACATGTTTTAAAGCAATTTTATCATATGCCTTGATGTAGTTTTCTTCATGTTTCTTTTCTTGGGGTTCAGAGGCCATCTTGGATTTGTGTGTTTATAGTTTTTATCAAATTTGGAAATTTCTTGGCCTTTATTTCTTCAATATTTTTTTTTTTTTCTGTTCCCTGCTCTTTGTGACTCTCATTACATGTATATTAGGTTGTTTTAAGTTGTTCTAGGGTTCACTGATGTTCTGTTTATTTTTTCCCAGTATTCTCTCTGGGTTTCATGTTGGATAATTTCTATTGTTAGGTCCTCAAGTGCACTAATCTTTTCTTCTGTCATGTCTAATCTTCTGTTAACACCATCCAGTGTACTTTTTATCTCAGACATTGATGTTTTCATTTCTGTAAGTTTGATTTAGGTCTTTTTTCTGTATTCCATGTCTCTACTTATCATGTTCAATCTTTCCTCTAGGCTCTCAAGCATATGGGATATAGTTGAAATAATTGTCTTAATGTCCTTAACTATTAATTCTATTATTTGTGCTATTTCTGGGTAGGTTTCTATTAATTGCTTTTCTCTCCCTTCATTGTGGATCATATTTTGCTGCTTCTTTATATGTCTGGTAATTTGGATGCCAGGCTGAATTTTCAGGACCGGATATTTTCATATTCCTATAAATATATTTGAATTTTGTTTTGGGATGCAGTTAAGTTACTTGGAAAGAGTTTGATACTTTGAGATCTTGCTCTTAAGTTTTGCAAGGTGAGACTAGTGGTGTTTTAGTCTAGGGATAATTTTGTCTCACTACTGAGGCAAAACTCTTCTGAGTTCTCTAATTGATATTCTATGAATTGTGAGGTTTTTCACTTTGGCTATTGGGAAGAACTTTCCTAGTCCTGTTAGGGGATTATTCCCTCTTATCCTTTTGTGTGACCTTTTCCCTGGCTCTAGGTAATTTCCTCACATGCATGTGAAGAAAGACTTGAGGGAGACCTCCTGCCTCTTCAAAGGCTGTCATTGTGTGTAGCTCCTAGGTCTACAGTACTCTGTCCTGAGAACTCACTCAGTCACCTTGGCTTCCCTGGACCACCTGTCTTATCTATTGGATGATTGTGGGGTTCTCTGTGGGCTCTCCTCCCTGTGCTACATCTTAGACACTCTCTGTAGGCAGTACTGGGGCAAATTTTATTTTCCCCTGTCAGGATCACTCTCCTTCATTGCTTGAGGTCCATGTCTTGAAACCACATTTTCTTCGGTGCTTTAGTTGTTTCAAGTAGGAGGTAAATCCAATCCTTGTTACTCATCTTGGCCAAAAGCAGAAGTTCATTTGTGTTTCCAAATGTTTTACATCCATAAGGCTTGGTTTTTTAGGTGAGAAACAGAAGTCTTCCAAAACCTCGGTGCTCACTGGTGAACAGGGTTAGGGCACACATTACCTTATATTACCAGGCTTGGAAACATGTTCTCTGATCTACCTCTAACCTCATAATATGCCTTGACTAACTTGTTTGGTTCTTGTTCTATATCTTGCCTTAACCTCTGGTAACCAAAGTTCTTTAGCTTCTTCCTTGTCCTCCTAGAGAGCAGAAAATCTCTTGATAAACCCAATTCCCAAATCCCTACCCAAAAACATATATTCTACCCACACCTACTAACTTGACTTTCTTTCTTCTTTTTCTTTCTTTCTTTTCTTTCTTTCTTTCTTTCTTTTCTTTCTTTCTTTCTTTCTTTCTTTTTCTCTTTCATCAAGTATTTACAGAGTGCCTATTGGCACTCTGCTAAGTATCAGGAATATAATTGTAAGCAAAATTAGACACTATTCCCACTTGCATGGTTATTCCAGATATTTTCTGACCACATAATCAATAAACATTGAAATTTACACATTTGGCCTTATCTGACTCTAGATTTAACCACATGATTATGGTACAAAAGCACTTCACTTCCTTTTTCAATTATGTAGTACCCTCAGTTGGAGCAAGACCATGAACATTTAGATTAACTTTAAAGGCTGCTCAAAGCCATGTCATTTCCTGTGGTATCAACTTACTGCAAAGGCCATCACAGGGTTAGTTATCCAGTTTTGCTTATAGGTCCTGAACTAGAAACTGAGTTTCCTTTTTCTCATCTGGCTCCACGTTTTAAAAAAATTCCCACATAGCTTAAATTTCACCACTTGGAATCTGTTTAGGCATATACTCAGCAAAGTTACAATATGAAAGGCCATCACTTAGTCATTTACTTGAACTGATAAATAACTCAGCTGATACCGGCCATTTCCTGGTTTTGTCCCTTCCTTAGGCCTCTGATCCCTAGGACAGCGAGTTTGTCTCCTAATTTTTGTTTTTTATTTTCTTCATTTCTTTACCCTGAACCCTCACTGCCACCTTGCACCTATCCCACTTCCAACACACATCTGCTTATTAGAAAGGAACACTCATATGCACTCCTCCCATTACCAATGAGGTGACATTCTCTTGAGTATCACTCCTGGCCTATTGCCCTATCCCTTATTCATTCCTCCACAGGTTCCTCGATTTATGGGTGACAGCTATTGGTCTATGTTCTCCACTAAAAGGATCTAATATAAAAGGCTCTAGCAATGAGGTAACAATCTCTCTTCTCCTTCCCTGCCCAGACCAGTATGAGGCACAATCTTGGATAAGAGGGTATGCTTGCAAACATGTTTTCCCTCATGTGGGCTTTCCATGATCAGGATGTGGGGGTAGGAGGACATGTGTGAGAGAAGGATGGAGAGTATGTTAGTAAGCCAATGGCCAGTGTGAGTTGCTCACCTACACCACATCCTCCAATACAGGTTTTATTGGTAACAAAGTGATATTTTGATCACCATCTGCCTTACTCTTGCATTTACCATTCAATTGGATCTACACACAAGGGAAGAAGAAAGCATTTCATCTGGAGCATTGCCTACAGTGAATAGGTGATAAGTGGAAATAACTCACTTAGGAGCTGGAGAGTGAAAGATTTGTTTATAGGTGACATGTCACCTAGATTCACAGTCTACAAGGATATGAATGACAAGATCCAGTTCCCCTGCCACTGGGCGGCAAAAACTCCCCCATGAAATTAGCCCTTCATGTGCTATTGGTTGCTTATCATCCCATGTGCTCGGATAGTGAGGAGGGCACAGTGGATGGTGGGGATGTTGGAAGTTTGGACCCAACACTGATGGAGTTCTTATCCAGGAAACACCTTGACCCTGTGATCCCACCCTCCAGTTACAGGGCTCTGTTTCCTGGATGCAGCATGAGGAATTCTATGTGAAAAGCTAAAATATAACCTTGAAACAGTGTTTCTGGACAGGAAATGCAGTTTGAAAGTGAGGAAGATGATAAACATATTGACAAAACATACACAAACATAAAAATCTAGCCAAAGGAAAAGATGATACCCTTCATTATGAAGACCTAGAAGAGCCTATTGAAGTTAAGGTATTTTCTTTTTTTTAAAGCTTTTTTTTTTTTTTTTTAGATTTTATTTATTTATTTGACAGAGAGAGAGACAGCGAGACAGGGAACACAAGCAGGGAAAGTAGGAGAGGGAGAAGCAGGCTACCCGCTGAGCAGGGAGCCCGATGTGGGGCTCGATCCCAGGACCCTGGGATCATGACCTGAGCCGAAGGCAGACGCTTAACGACTGAGCCACCCAGGCATTTGGGTTAAGGTATTTTCTGTTTCTGTTTTTGTTTTAGGGCAGCTTAAAGCAGGATGCGATGCAAAACTAGAACAATCCAAACTTCAGTTTTCTTTGAGAAAAAGAAATCATCACCCTTAATTTAGATAGAAAATACAGAAACAGAGTATTTAAGGGTTTCTTATAACTTTGACTTCATATTTTGGTGGTGTCTTTTTTAGTTTTAAATACCAGCATGTGAAGGCTTCAGATGATAACGGAAGTTAATATGGCTTTAGTCTGTCTTTGGAGAGATTGGGTTTCTTCTTAACTGCCCTCTGAACAGCTCACTTTCCTGAGCTTCACATGGACCTAAAAACAGGTGTGGTTCTCCCCTTTCAACTAGTAATCTGCGTGCTGTTCCTCAAGCTCTGTGGGTATGCCCAGTTCCCCACTAGCCATTCAAATGATCGGTTAACACCAATTCATAATCTAGACTTAACTCAATAATTTCATAATGTTGGTTTTTAAGCCTATATTTTGGAAAATGTCAAATATATACCAGAGTAGAAAGGAACTTCTGATTGAATCTCCACATGTCCATCACTGGCCTCAGTAGTGATCATCATCCAGACCCCCACTAACTGCCCACTGCCAGGTTTACCTTGAAGCACATCCCAAAAACTGTATCATTTCCTCTGTAAATATTTCATTATGCATTTCAAAAATACAACCTCTTTAAAAATTACCCAGAATACCATTTCACCCCCAAAATCTTAATAATTCCTTAACATTTCAAATATCTAGACTAGATTATTTTGAAGCAAATATCAGGCATCCTAATATTTCATTTGTAAATAGTTTTATCTATACAACTAAAAAAAAACCCCACCTTTTATTTTTTCTGAGCAAAATCACAATGCCATTATCACACTTAAAAAAATTAATTCTGGGGCACCTGGGTGGCTCAGTCGGTTAAGTGGCTGCCTTTGGCTCGGGTCATGATCCAGGGTCCTGGGATCAAGCCCCACGTCGGGCTCCTTGCTCAGCAGGGAGCCCGCTTCTCCCCTGCCTGCTGTTCCCCCTGCTTGTGCTTGCTCTCTGTCTCTCTCTCTCTCTGTGTCAAATAAATAAATAAAATCTTTAAAAAAAAAAAATTAATCCCTCGGGTGGCTCAGTCGGTTAAGCGCCTGTCTTCGGCTCAGGTCATGATCTCAGGGTCCTGGGACTGAGCCCCACATCGGGCTCAGCAGGGAGTCAGCTTCTCCCTCTCCCTCTGCCCGCCACTCCTCCCCTGCTTGTGCTCTCTCTCTATCAAATAAATAAAATCTTTAAAAAAAGAGAGAAAAAATTAATCCCTCAATATCATCAGATATCCAGTGTATAAAATTTCTTGATGTTCTCCTAAATGTTATTTTATAGTTGATTTATTTGAATTTGGACCCAAACAAATCAACACATTGTATTTGATAGATAGGTCTCTTACATCTCTTTTCATTATGTGTTCTCCTCCCCTCTTTGTTTTTTTCAATAATTCATTCATTGAAGAATGTCTCACATTCTAGATTGTTCAAGGTTACAGTCCAGTAGTGGTTCTGTCCCCCCGAAAACATTATTTTGCCTTCATTCTTCTTAATTCTCATTCTTCTTAATGTCTCTTTATTGAGACATCCTTGACATACAATAAACTGCACACAGTTAGTGTATAATTTGATTAGTTTTGACACACGGTGTGCACTTTGAAGCCATCACCACAATAAACATCCTGTTACCCCCAGATACATTTTGCTCTCTGAATCTGGGCACAGACTTAACTTCTCCAGTCTCAGTTTTCTTCCTGTAAAATGAGGGCAAGTATAGGGTACATGTACAGAATTAGATTATCATTAAGGTCCCATACATGTCTAAATTTCTATTATTCTTTCTTGGCTTGTTGCTCTATAGGTGCTAGGGAAGATATACGTGAGCTTCGTCTCTATATAAAATCCACAGATGGAACCTGTAGGTTAAATTAGTTTTTCATATTTCATAGGGTTTTTTTCTCTAATGAAAATAAGAGCCCCTTTAGCTGCTTTCTCTCTCACATATCAGAAAGATTCATAAATTGGTTGCTCAGTGCTGAAAACTGGCACATTTCTATTTAAGTTTCTGCCTCAGAGATCTCCCATTTTGAACCTCTGTGAAGCACTGCCCTCCTTCAAACCAGACTGAATGTGATGTAGGTCCAGGGCCCTGCAGGCTCTAATCATTCTCTAAGACAGGAAAGCACACCAGGATGAAGGATCAAACACCTGCCAGGGAGGAGTTGGAGAGATGCTGATTTTAAAATGTTCAAGGGATGATCAAAATGAACATAGCGGGCAAGTTTTTAAAGCTGAGAAGACCACAGCAAAGGTAATTTGAATAAAGCTGGATCTATAGACACCGGTCTAGGCAGAAACTGTTGGCAGGGCATGAGCAAATTTGGGCCTATAGTATTAATAAAAAGTACGATGAATTTTTCCCAGAGATTTGAAAATTTCAAAGACTGAGTAATACATCGGTCTGTTCATTTACTCACCCACTTGGTGTTAGGTAGCTGGTAGGTCTGGGAATGCTAAAATAAATAATCCCTCACCACTTAAGGAGCTTATTCACTTCTAGTAGATAGAATATGTGTGCTTGAATATCTATAATACTAAGCAGCCCATTATTAGGGCCTCAGTTTCCCCTCCTGAGAGGGTTAGACTTTAGGATCGCAAAGACAAAATACCCGAAGACAATTCAGATGGAAACTAAAAGGTTCATCTCATTGCATCCTTTAGTGTAAAAGTCTTTAATTCAAAGATGTCACATAATAATTCAACATACATTCATTTTGGATGCTGCTAGCATTGTGGGTGCAGTCTCTTCTCCCTAGAAATCTTTTCCCATCTTTATCCCTAGCTAATTCATATTTACTTCCCTGTCTCAGTTTAGGTGTCTTTTGTTCTGGAAAGTCTGCTCCGACCTCTAATTTACCTATTTTGGTAAATACTCCATGCCACCCATCACTCTACTTATCAAGTGTCTGTTATTCACTGGAGCCACCCAGCACCCTCCATGCAGTAGGAAAGAGTAATTGGCTCTATCTGTTAACTGTTCCTGCATTAAAAAAAAAAAAAAATCCCTGAAGTGAATGCCTTAAAATAGCAACCATCTATCTAGCTCATCATTTTGTGGGTTGGTTGGCTGGTTCTGTTGTACGCTAGCCTGACCAGTCCAGCCTGGGATCACACATGCATCTGTGGTCAGCAGGAAGCTGGACGATCTAGGCACCTCATCGGGTGGCTCGTCCCTGCTCCCTGTGGGCTTCCATTCAGCAGTGGAGCTCAGCGCCTCTTCACAGTGCCATGCCACTCAGGCTACTGCTTACAAGTCACAAGGCCGGCCCAGACTCAAAGGGTCAGGTAATAGACTTCGCCATTTGATGGAAGGAGCAGCAAAAAATTGTAGCCATTTCTGCAATCCACTGCCCTGATTTTTAAGCTGCGACAGTTTTCCTCAAGGAAAGAGCTGTGCTGTATGTACAATAAGGAAAGGAGTCCTCATGGAGTTGTCAGGATAGACTTGGAATGAGCAAAATAAACTGCTTTTTGAATAAAAAGGTCCAACAATGAATCATGGAACACTACATCAAAAACTAATGATGTCAGTACATCATGGTGTACTAACATAACATAATAAAAAAAAATTTTTTTTAAATTTCTGTGGGCACCCTGGAAGTGAGAGGGCTGTGGGGACCAAGAAGGGAGCTGAGAACAATGGAAATAGCCAGTCCTCTGAAGGCTAATGCAGTGCTACACATTACTCAGACTTTCACCTAAGTTCTCCATGAGCAACCAGACCTACAGTACTCTGGAGAGCGAGGTGGGATGGGAGGTGTCCAGGGAGGTGACATGGACTGGCAAGGAGGAGTTGCAGATGTCTAGAAACTTATACCCATGTCACTTCTGATTTTTCCTTTAATGTGGGCAATTTTAAGGACATCAGTGGATTCTACATTTTTACATTAAGGAATGCTTTTTATTTTACATTTTTTGGTGGAAAATTTCAAACATTGTGTAAGTAGAATAGTTTAATGAATATCTATGTACCCAAATCCCTGCTCCCACTATGATTAATTCGTGTCAACCTTGGTTCACCTTCTGCCTACTACATGGTTTGAAGCAAACCCAGGATCTTTCCTTTGTAAGTATTTCCATTGGTATTTCTAAAAGATAAGGAATCGTTTTAAAAGTGTATATTCACACTACTATTATAACAACTTTAAAAATTAACAATAATTCCTTAAAATTATCAAATATGAAGTCAATGTTCGAATTTCCAATTGTCTCCATACTAAGGTCTACACATTGCACATGACTGATACATTTTAAATCAATTAACCTGTAAGATGCCCCTCTGATATTCTCTCTCTTTCTATTCCTTCTAATATACTTATTGAGGAAATCGGGTCATTCGTCCTATAGTTTCCCCTGGTATGGATTTTATGGATGGCAACTCCATGCTGCCATTTAACATGTTCATTTATCTGTCTTCTATTTTTTGTGTAAATGGGTAATTGGATCTAGAGGTTTCATTAGTTTCCAGTTCATTTATTTTGGAAAGACTACTTCATAAGTGATAAGGGCCACCCCTTTTATTTTGGAAGACATTTTCCAGACTCCTGGCTTTAAAATTCTGTGCCTCACATTATATTAGTTTGCATTTTGAATAAATAAAATATTCACAATCTTTTCCTTCCAACTAATGAATAAATTTTGGTTTTTCCATGTTTACTACTCTGGCAAAAAAAACAAAAAACAAAAAACAAAACAGGAAGTGAGAAATGCCAAAGCAATAAATTTTCAAATCAGTTTGGAAGTGCCTTTGATGTATGTGTGATCTAATTTCCAGCACTCAGCAATAAAACACTGTGGGAAGACGCAGGGAAATGTCCAACACACTGGTGTGAGCAGTAAAATGGAAGCAATCGGTTATAGAAAAGGAAAACTGCAGCCACAGGGAGGTTTGGCTATTCAGAGGAAAGAATGAGAGAAGCAGGGGTTGCCAGTAACTTCTGGCACCCAGTGGCAGCATCAGCCATCTAAAGAAGACGTTTCTGTCTCTGCTGGCCGTTAGTAAATATCCGGATTAGCTAGCAACTATTCATGATCTTATTGTCAATTAAGAGTTGGCAACTGGGCTGTAATGTGTTGGTAAATACACACAGAGCCATAGCCTGCATCATTTCTTTTAAAAGGAATTGCCTTCTCTATTGGAACAATGCAGGCTGTGAAAGCAATACTTTTTCTTATTACCTACCTCATCTAACCATCTCTTTAGAAAGAACAATGACTTCAGAGCTATAGCACTGAAGCACCAAATATGAAGAAGGAAAGTGCAAATAGCACCAAATATGAAGAAGGAAAGTGCAAACCAAAGCAGCTCCCCCTCTTCCCAAAATTCCTGCAGGTGGAAATCTACTGTGGAGTGGAGCTGGCCTCTGGAGAAAAGGCTGGTCTAACTGACATGCTATATATAGAATCCAGGAAAAGAAAGTGACCCATGTGCCCTGCATCTAAAGGCTATCAGGCAGCAGGCCTGAAGTTCAATATGTCCTTGGCTTCCCCATCCTCGTCCCTTTGTTTAATTTTTATGAGAATCTGTATGGGGGCTCTCTCTCTCTCTTTTCTTTATTCTTCTTTTTGTTTTGTAAAACTATTTTATTCTCTTATTTTTAGGATATAGGAAGCAATGCACAGAGGTGGCTTCCATAGAGAAGCTATAAATGGCTACATTTTAACTTGATACCATGGAAGTTGGGAAACTGATGCATTGTTGTATGGCTGTTGATTCCTGCCTGAAACAGTCCCAGATTAGGTCTGGTGCCAGTGAAAATGCCCTTCTGTCCCACCACTACCACCAGCTATCAGAGGAGGGTAGAGGGTTGAGGAAGGAATTGTCGAGGAATGGAACAAGCACTGGGCTAGCTGAGCTGCACTTGAGTTTCCTAGGTCAGAAAGTAACCTCATGGAATAGAACCAGGTGCCCTATAAGGCCCAAGCAGCCCAGTAACAAGTTAACACAAATGTACTGGCTTAAAACAACATAAATTTATTGTCCTACAGTTCTGAATGTCAGATGTCCCACATGGGTCTCACTGGGCCAAAATGAAGGCATCAATAGGGCTGTGTTCCTTTCTGTAGGTTCCAGGGAAAAATCCATTTCCTTGCCTTTTCCAGTACCCAGTGGCCCTTCTTCCATCTTCAAAGCCAAGTCCTCCCCATGCTGGCATTTCCTTAGTTCTCTGTACCAGAAGTGTTCTCTGACTTTATGGATTCATATGATTAAATTGCGCCCATCCCATTAATCCAGGAAAGTCTTCCCATCTTAAGGCCCTTAACCCTCATTACAGCTGCAAAATCCCCTTTATCGCATCAGGTAACATATTCACAGGTACTGGGGATGAGGGTGTGGACATATTTTTGGAACCCATTATTCTGCCTACCACAAAGATCGTGTTTTCATTAGGAAGGGGAAAAGAAAAAAAACTGAGGAAGGAAACATTCTCAAAGAGACTCTTTCTTTCCTTTAAAAAAAAAAAAGATTTATTTATTTATTTTAGAGAGAGAGAGCAAGAGAGCACATGCAAGTGGGGGGAGGGGCAGAGGGAGAGAACCTTCAAGCAGACTCCCCGCTGAGCATGGAGCCCGACACAGGCCCATCCCATAACCCATAAGATCATGACCCATGAGATCATGACCCAAGCCAAAACCAAAAGTTGGATGTGCAACCAACGGAGTCACCCAGGCATCCCTCAAAGAGTCTCTAAGTCCACATTCTTTACCCTGTCATTTAAGACCCTTTAATCAATCCACCTGTCCAAAATTATTGCCCCATTTTTCCACTTGAAATAGCTCACAGTTCTTTATCTAAACCAAACAATGCATGCTCTGGGCTTTGCCTCTCTTCCCACACTGTTCCTGCTTCCTGAGAGCCTGTGCCATCCCACCCCTTCTCAGCATCACCACCTTTCCCCAGTGTCAGGCTATTGCACATCTCTTAAAAGCCTTCCCCAAGTCCTCCAAGAGAGAAGCAAAACATCAGTATTTTGTCTGTTCTCTTTTGTTAACAAACCTCCTGCCTGGTATTCTGGCTCCTGTCCCATAAGACTGCATGTTCTCTGAGACCCTGATGCATGGGCTCCCTGTGCCCTGCATACAGCAGGAACTGCATCTATGTGTGTTGACTAAAGGCCTGAATGACCATCAGTGGACTCCTAGTGTGGGAAGAAAGAGACCACAGAAGGAACACCGTAGGTGGCAATCTGTACCATTAGATCCTTGAACTGGGAAAGAAGTACCTCAATGGGTGTTTGCCCCTAGTGAAGGAGAAGTTACCTGTGTACACAGAGGAGATGTGCATCCTAAAACGAGGGAGTCCCCATATCCCCTTTAGGAAAAATGGACACAGTCTGATGATGTGCAAGTCCTAGAAGTAGGAGAGAGAGCTCATCCATGCCGCCCCCCTCCCCGGTCCCCTCTTCATTCCCCACTGGTCCCACTCCCCTCCACACGGGGAGGAGGAAATTGTGTGTGGTCCTGTTAGAACAGTAGAGAAATAGGTCACAAAACAATTGTTAAAGGTTGAATTATATCCCCCTCCCCCAAATTCATATGTTGAAGTACCCCCAGTGCCTCAGAATGTGACCTTATTTGGAAGCAGGGTCTGCAGATGTAATTAGCTAAGATGAGGTCATAGTGGAATATGCTATCCCCTAATCCAACATGAGTGGTGTCCTCATAGAAAGGGGAAATTTGGACACAGACACACACAGGGAGAAGGCCATGTGAAGACTGGAGTTAGGCTGCCACAAGCCAAGGAACTAGCAGAAGCCCGGGAAAAGGCCAGGAACAGAACCTTCACTAACTTCTTTAGAGGGAGTATCACCCTGCCCACACCTTGGCCTCAGACTTCTGGCTCCAGAATTGTGAAACAATAAATTTGTTGTTCTAAGCCATCTGGTTTGTACCTTTTTGTTATGGCAGCCCTAGGAAACTAATACAAACTCATACTCATTTTGATTGACTTCCTGTGAAAGCACATTTTCTTCTGCAGGCAGAAGAAACTTCCAGTGCTGCAGGAAATAGCATTACTGAGTAACTTTGGGCTTGTTACTTCTCTAAACCCCAACTTCCTCATCTGTATGGGGTGCATGTGAGGATCAATGTGATCTTGAACATACAACAACTAGCTTAGCCCTCGGCACATTAAAAGCTCTTGGTAACTGCGGTGATATTATTCCCAGTTCACATAGAGATGTGGAGATGTTCGGTTAGTGGTTAGAGCTGGCTAGACATGGGGCATCAGGGAAGTGTCTGGGCATGGGGGCTGGAAATGGGGGCAAGGGGGGAGCCAGATTATAAAGCCGAGGAAGGTGTCAGCGAAACCTCCTAACTGGTACCCCTTCAGTTTTACCTGGCTCATCTCCTTCCTTGCCTGCCTCTACCCCATCTGCATCTACTCCTTCCTGCTGGCTGCTGTGCTGAAGAGGAAAGGAAATGTAAATAAGTTTATAGTTCATGGCAATTCCATCAATCACAAAGTGGGAAAAACACCCAACTGGTGGAATTTAGTTTATAATAATGATTGTGGAATAAGTGAATAAATAAATGGATGAATGAATGTATCTCGTGGCTCCACAGACTCCAAGTCTTTGCACCCCACAACCCCACTAAAAAGTAGGGTTTGCTTTGGCTCCCACTGTCATCATTCAAATGGTAGCAATTTGATCTTCTGTCTCAGATCCAAGAGATTTTAGCAGTTAGATGAGAAGAAATTATGGGGCCTTCAACACTAGCCTTCCCTCGCCCTGCCATGGTCTCGCTCACACAGCCCAAGTCCAGCTCACCTGGTAACTAACCTCACTGTCTATCCACCCTCCCCCCAAACATACATACACATTTGCTCAAAGATGCTCACAATCAGCATAAATCTTGGGCTTCTGCTCCGTTCAACATCACCTCCAGGCTATCAAATCAGCCATAAGCATAAATATAACAGAAGAGAACGCACCCCTCTTAGATCAGATTCACTTCCATATTTTTTCCTTCTTGATAATGTCTTAAATAATATAAACCTGCTAACTCCATATCCCCATATGGTTGGACTGCTAGGGCATATCTGCTCCATCCTCACTCAATCTGTAGCTCATACCTGTCCACGAGACCTGCATATTCCCTGCCTGTGCCCTGATCCTGTAGGTCCAGAGCTCTGCTTTGTTCTCCCACAGTTGCGCTATCTCAAACTTGCTGCCCATGATTCCCTGGGGAACTCATTCCCATGGCTGTTCTAGTTGGCGTATTTCTTCCTTTCCCCTGGTTCTATTCATCACTTCTCTCAAACACCTGAAAAATTTACCAACAGTCTGTCAATGCCTCTCAGGCACTTGGCTCTTAACCTCAAGTTCCCCTAGTGACTGAGAGACTAATTCTGGTTCAGCTCAGACCCTCTTCAGGCTGTGCATCTGCCAGCCTCCTACTCTTGTCTCCTGCTGTCTAATGGACTCCAGGCTGTCTGATCCTGGCTTCAAGACCTCATTATCACCTTTGACACTTGGCTTGTGCATAACCAGTGTCATCCATAAGAAGTAAATCCCTATTGGTTTATTTCTACAAAATTTTGCTTCTTTCCAAAGTCCTCTGCCAGCTCCTGGCTATGGCTGTGGAGGGCTGGAGTTCTGTCTTTTGAAATGTTCCACATTTTTACTTGAAGTGTTACTCTGGGAGGGGGTGGCAGGGTGGGTCATTTCCTCTTTGGAAGGGAAGGTGAAATGAATTTCCCCATTTGCATAACACCCTGGCACTTCCAGTCCTGTTACTAATGTCCTCTCACCCCAAACCACCACTCTCTTGTTAGACAGTCTTATGCAATCATGTTGTGCCTGATAGCAAGTACCTTACACGTGCATAAATCATTTCCACTTCCTCTCTTGCCACACAACTAGGAAATTGGTCTGGGGCTGGCTTGTGTGAAAAATCCTAGAAAGAAGGTGGGTGAGTTAACAAAGGGATGCTAAAGAGTAGGAAAACATAAAAAGAAGAGCCCTCTCTACCAGCCTTTTAAACTCTTAAACAGCAAACAAAAATAAAGAGAACTCCCTCTCATGATGTATTTCTCCTTAAAGGTGAGCATTTCTTTTTTCATTCTAGAGTTTTCAATTAAACATTTAAAATAAAGGGCTCTCCCTCTCAATAGATGCAGAAAAAGCATTAGACAAAGTACAACATCGTTTCTTGATCAAAACTCTTCAGAGTATAGGGATAGAGAGTACATACCTCAATATCATAAAAGCCATCTATGAAAAACCCACAGCGAATATCATTCTCAATGGGGAAAAACTGAGAGCTTCCCCCTAAGGTCAGGAACACGGCAGGGATGTCCACTATCACCACTGCTATTCAACATAGTACTAGAAGTTCTAGCCACAGCAATCAGACAACAAAAAGAAATAAAAAGCATCCGAATCGGCAAAGAAGAAGTCAAACTCTCACTCTTTGCAGATGATATGGTACTTTATGTGGAAAACCCAAAAGACTCCACCCCAAAACTGCTAGAACTCATAGAGAAATTCAGTAAAGTGGCAGGATATAAAATCAATGCACAGAAATCAGTGGCATTTCTATACACCAACAACAAGACCGAAGAAAGAGAAATTAAGGAGTCGATCCCATTTACAATTGCACCCAAAACCATAAGATACCTAGGAATAAATCTAACCAAAGAGGCAAAGAGGATCTGTACTCAGAAAACTATAAAATACTCATGAAAGAAATTGAGGAAGACACAAAGAAATGGAAAAACGTTCCATGCTCATGGACTGGAAGAACAAATATTGTGACGATGTCAATGCTACCTAGAGCAATCTACACATTTAATGCAATCCCTATCAAAATACCATCCACTTTTTTCAAAGAAATGGGACAAATCATCCTAAAATTTGTATGGAACTAGAAAAGACCCTGAATAGCCAGAAGAGTGTTGAAAAAGAAAAGCAAAGCTGGTGGCATCACAATTCCGGACTTCCAGCTCTATTACAAAGCTGTCATCATCAAGACAGTATGGTACTGGCACAAAAACAGACACATAGATCAATGGAACAGAACAGAGAGCCCAGAAATGGACCCTCAACTCTATGGTCAACTAATCTTCGACAAAGCAGGAAAGAATGTCCAATGGAAACAAGACAGTCTCTTCAACAAATGGTGCTGGGAAAATTGGACAGCCACACGCAGAAGAATGAAACTGGACCATTTCCTTACACCACACACAAAAATAGACTCAAAATGGTTGAAAGACCGCAGTGTGAGACAGGAGTCCATCAAAATCCTAGAGGAGAACACAGGCAGCAACCTCTTTGACGTCAGGTGCAGCAACTTCTTCCTAGAAACATCGCCAAAGGCAAGGGAAGCAAGGGCAAAAATGAACTCTTGGGACTTCATCAAGATAAAAAGCTTTTGCACAGCAAAGGAAACAGTCAACAAAACCAAAAGACAATCGACAGAATGGGAGAAGATATTTGCAAATGACATATCAGATAAAGGGCTTGTATCCAAAATCTATAAAGAATTTCTCAAACGCAACACCCAAAGAACAAAGAATCCAATCAAGAAATGGGCAGAAGACATGAACAGACATTTTTCCAAA
>NW_022589725.1:38987712-38989166 GCF_004348235.1 Phoca vitulina
ACATGAAAAAGTGCTCAACATCGCTTGGCATCAGGGAAATCCAAATCGAAACCTCAATGAGATACCACCTCACACCAGTCAGAATGGCTAAAATTAACAAGTCAGGAAATGACAGATGTTGGCGGGGATGCGGAGAAAGGGGAACCCTCCTCCACTGTTGGTGGGAATGCAAGCTGGTGCAGCCACTCTGGAAAACAGTACGGAGGTTCCTCAAAATGTTGAAAATAGAGCTACCATACTATCCAGCAATTGCACTTCTGGGTATTTACCCCAAAGATAGAAAAGTAGGGATCAGAAAGGGTACGTGCACCCCGATGTTTATAGCAGCAATGTCCACAATAGCCAAACTGTGGAAAGAGCCAAGATGTCCATCGACAGATGAATGGATAAAGAAGAAGTGGTATATATATACAATGGAATATTATGCAGCCATCAAAAGGAATGAGATCTTGCCATTTGCAACAACGTGGATGGAACTGGAGGGTATTATGCTGAGCGAAATAAGTCAAACAGAGAAAGACATGTATCATATGACCTCACTGATATGAGGAATTCTTAATCTCAGGAAACAAACTGAGGGTTGCTGGAGTGGGGGGTGGGGTGGGAGGGATGGGGTGACTGGGTGAGAGACACTGGGGAGGATATGTGCTCTGGTAAGTGCTGTGAATTTTGCAAGACTGTTGAATCTCAGATCTTTACCTATGAAACAAATAATGCAATATATGTTAAGAAAAAAAAAAGAAGAAGATAGCAGGAGGGGAAGAATGAAGGGGGGGAAATCGGAGGGTGAGACGAACCATGAGAGACGATGGACTCTGAAAAACAAACTGAGGGTTCTAGAGGGGAGGGGGGTGGGAGGATGGGTTAGCCTGGTGATGGGTATTAAAGAGGGCACGTTCTGCATGGAGCACTGGGTGTTACGCACAAACAATGAATCACGGAACACTACATCTAAAACTAATGATGTAATGTATGGGGATTAACATAACTAAAAAAATTAAAAAAAAAAGATGTGGTGTATATATACGATGGAGTATTATGCAGCCATCAAGAAAAAAACCACCAAAAAAACGAAATCTTGCCATTTGCAAGACGTGGATGGAACTAGAGGGTATTATGCTGAGCAAAATAAGTCAATCAGAGAAAGACATGTATCATATGATCTCACTGATATGAGGAATTCTTTTTTTTTTTAAGATTTTATTTATTTGACAGAGAGAGACACAGTGAGAGAGGGAACACAAGCAGGGGGAGCAGGAGAGGGAGAAGCAGGCTTCCCGCCAAGCAGGGAGCCCGATGTGGGGCTTGATCCCAGGATCCTGGGATCATGACCTGAGCCAAAGGCAGACGCTTAACAACTGAGCCACACAGGCGCCCCGATATGAGGAATTCTTAATCTCAGGAAACAAACTGAGGGTTGCTAGAGTGGTGGGGGGTGGGAGGGATGGGGGGGC
>NW_022589725.1:38989266-38989485 GCF_004348235.1 Phoca vitulina
GGGGGGTGGAGGGATGGGTTAGCCTGGTGATGGGTATTAAAGAGGGCATGTATTGAATGGGGCACTGGGTGTTATGCGCAAACAATGAATCATGGAACACTACATCAAAAACTAATGATGTAATGTATGGTGATTAACATAACATAATAAAATAAAATTAAAAAATAAAATAAAGCTCTATTTTCAACTTTTTGAGGTTGGCCAACAGACACATGAAAA
>NW_022589725.1:39009485-39010260 GCF_004348235.1 Phoca vitulina
AAACTTAACCAAGGAGGTGAAAGACCTCTGAGATCTATAAAACATCATAAAAAGCTTTTGCACAGCAAAAGAAACAGTCAACAAAACCAAAAGACAACCAACAGAATGGGAGAAGATATTTGCAAATGACATATCAGATAAAGGGTTAGTATAGATTAAAGGCCAAAATCTATAAAGAACTTATTAAACTCAACACCCAAAGAACAAATGATCCAATCAAGAAATGGGCAGAAGACATGAACAGACATTTTTCCAAAGAAGACATCCAAATGGCCAACAGACACATGAAAAAGTGCTCAACATTCGCTTGGCATCAGGGAAATCCAAATCAAAACCTCAATGAGATACCACCTCACACCAGTCAGAATGGCTAAAATTAACAAGTCAGGAAACAACAGATGTTGGCAAGGATGCAGAGAAAGGGGAACCCTCCCACACTGTTGGTGGGAATGCAAGCTGGTGCAGCCACTCTGGAAAACAGTATGGAGGTTCCTCAAAAAGTTGAAAATAGAGTTACCATATGATCCAGCAATTGCACTACTGGGTATTTACTGCAACGATACAAATGTAGGGATCCGAAGGGGTACGTGCACCACAATGTTTATAGCAGCAATGTCCACAACAGTCAAACTGTGGAAAGAGCCAAGATGTCCATCAACAGATGAATGGATAAAGAAGATGTGGTGTATATATATACAATGGAATATTATGCAGCCATCAAAAGGAATGAAATCTTGCCATTTGCAACGACATGGATGGAACTGGAAGGTATTAT